>NW_009726772.1:43099-68757 GCF_000703405.1 Apaloderma vittatum
AATCGCAGCCTGGGCAGCTCGGGATGGATTGATCAGCATCAGGATGAGCTGGGCAGACACACTGTGGGTACCAAGCGCTCCCACCAGCTGCCCAGCACAGCATCTGCACCTGCCTCTGCTAGGAATTGAACCCACAGTGCTGATCCTGACAGAGGAGGATTGCTCAGGGTCCCCTCCTATTTTCAATCACCTTCATCACAAATTTAAAATTTCCATTCTGCCTTTTCCAAAAGGCAGGTGGCAAACACCCACCTGCCTGCATTTACAGACACCAGCACAGAAATCTCAGCGAGTGTCTCGGGACTTGCTGCTGCTACCCCAGTGGCCCTGGCAGCTAGGATGCTCGCTCTGCCCCATGCTGTCCTGCCTGTGTGGGGTGGCTTTTTGGGGTTTTTGCAGCTAGCTTATTGACTAAAAGAGTTGCCAAGAGAGTGGGTTGGGGCTGAATTCTACCAAGAGTTTCAGATTTAAAAAATTGGAGAAAAAAAAATTAAAAAATCAGAAGGTCAGAAAAATAATTTGTATACATAAATACTGACTTTTGAAATTACACCCGATTTTGGTAAAAACTTAATAATGGCAAGAAGTGCAAATGGACATGAGGACACACAGCCTGGCAGAGTGCTCAGCGCAGACAGTGCTGGGGTGCAGATGGTCGGGCTTGAAGCCCTGCCACGGACTCTGAAGACAGCTGCAATCCTCCTGCCACCCGTGACTGCATTTCGGCTGCCTCTAATCCGCTGCCAGGACCCCGTGCAGCCACGTTTACCCCACCGGGGACCCTCCACTCACCTCACCCCAGACTGCAACCTCCATGAAGCAAAGTCTTCTGTCCCCCTGAGTTTTAAGCCCCCTCAGGATTGCTTTCCACCCTCACAGATCAGAAGTCACCCAGTTCAATTTCAATTTAGGTTGAGACAACACATTTAAAAATCAGTAATGACAATGTTATCGTTGTATCTAGTAAGGAGAACTCATTCTGTGGTTTAGACACATTTAATTTCTATAGCTGGTAGTCTTTTCTGGCTTGGAGGAAAGTAGCTTTAGATCAGTGATTTTAAGCACCGTGCAGTGCGGTTGCAGTCATGGCAACCTCAAAAACAGCTTTGCAGGTTTTAATTTTTTTATATGAATTGTCCCAAGTATGGGACAGGATCACTGATACTGTGTCTCTTCAAGCAAAGTGCTAAATCCACTCTTTTCTTCCCTAATCGGAAAGACAGCATCTGAAGTGATATGCTGGTAGAAGTCATGCATGTAGAAACTAAAAAAAAAATTGCATTTCTGCAATCCTCACAATTAGTGTCACAGTGCTGCCAAGAGCCATGGCACCAGAAAAAAACCCCACCAATGAGACTAAAATAGCCTCTTGTGTGTTTAAGCCACACTCTCCTCTCCCTGGGCTGGCCATCGGCTGCCAGGTTTTCCATTAATGGCTCTTCTCAACTGATCCATTCTAATGGATCAATCCATTTTGTTAATGAAGCGAGCAGATCTCTTCCTCGGCGTACATCTTAGTGGCAAATTAAAGCAAAACTGAGAACATGAGCGTAATAAATGCCACTCCTGCATCCAGCATCATCTTCTACCACGTTCATCCTTCTGGTGAGCACATCTCACCACGGCTGAAGGCAAATCATGTTAGCAGTCCCGCAGAGACAACCTTATTTCTCCACTTACCTTATCCATCTTCATGTGAAGATACAAACAGAAGAGTACAGTCCCAATTGTCTGTGCTACAATAAATACAGCGAGGAAGCCCATGAACATTTTCATGGTGCTGGGTGAGATGCCGCTGGCGGGTCGGGGCGTTGCGGAGCTGTAGGGTTCGTTCATCTTCCGTGCACTGTGCTGGGGCTCCTTCAAATGTGCTGCTTGCAAGTAGCATGAGAACTGTTGCGTGAGCACCCGCTGCTCAAGGGATACAGGTTGCAGCAACCTACACTTCCTGGAAAAAACTCTTCGTAGTGGGTAGGTTTGTTCACCATCGTCTCCCACAACAAAAAAAGGTTGCTTAGACGGTCTTCTCTGGTGCACTTCCATGCTTTTTCCTACCATTCTACCAGAAGCAGAGAGAGATTCTTATTCCATGTATTCATATTTGCCCTTGAAACACTCCAGACTATGCCCCGGTGTTTTTTTCCTGCTGTAGATGAAAGTTCTATGGCGAGTCATCTTCAAAGAAATGAAGACAATGAAAACACAGACAAAGCTGTTGAACAACACTGTGGGCTGCCAGGGGCTAGAAAACACTCAGAAATTTACTTGTTTCTCAAAAGGGGAAGAAAAGTTCTTTGCCCTCTCTTTCCTTTAAGAGATTTTGAAGCTGCTTGGTTTTTGCAGATTTTGCAGATGCAGAAGCATGCTGGTTTCTGACTTTCCCTTGTGCTCCCCATGGGTGAAGTCTCTGCCTGGGTAGAATGGGTGATTCTGAAGAAAGGGCCATCTCTATGGGTGCTGTGACCCTAGTGTGGGCACACCTTTCATGCCCCTTGGCAAACAGTGGGACCTTGGGTCTTGATGCTTGACCATCATTTTGGAGAGACAAGTTTCAAGCATCTTTTTTGGTACCCTAGTGAGGTGCTCATGCTGCACCCAAGGGCACAAGCCATCTCAGACCCTGTCCCCACTTACCCATATTACTTATAACTGCATATCCAGGCATGAAAAAGTCTGCTGGGGATGCTGGGCATTCTTGTCAGCTGTTGATCTCCCAGCATCACCTCCATGAAATGTTGGGCAACCATGTCCCCTCTGTGCCCCCTCACACCTCCTGACCCAGGAGCAGGGAGGTGAGGACCTGCCCCCAAGCTCTTCAGGCATCTGATACTTGTGCAGCCATGCACCGCTGATATAATTTAGGGAAATGCAGAGGGGTTGCCACTGCTTGGAACAGACCTCCTTTTCCCTATGTAAAATGGATAAATACGGGTTTTTGTTGGGGTGCAGAGGACGAAGGGTGCGAGGCTGTGCTGTGAGGAGGGCTGAGACACTGGTTTGAAGGCAGTCATCAAACCATCACA
Organism: Apaloderma vittatum; assembly: GCF_000703405.1. Taxonomy (NCBI): domain Eukaryota; kingdom Metazoa; phylum Chordata; class Aves; order Trogoniformes; family Trogonidae; genus Apaloderma; species Apaloderma vittatum. The sequence goes on from NW_009726772.1 coordinate 46,123, forward strand.
TAAAGTTGTTAAAGACAGCTCATCAGATGTGCATGCAGCAAATAAAGGGTTGGATCCTGCTAGAAGGAGCAGAGTGCTGGGCAGGAGAGGAGGGTACACAGCGCCTTGTCGGGGCTGCTCAGAGCGTTGCAGGATGGAGTCCAGCGTTCGCTTTTGCTCTCTACCCACTCTCTCGCATCCTGTCCTGTGTGGTTAGGGTGCTGCGAGCTGCAAATGCAAAAGCTGGTAACAAAGCACAAACATGTCTGCAATCAAGTCAGAGTTTGACCTTGGCAGGTCTTTGTGTTCCTAAATATAGCGTCCAAATCACAAGTGTGGGACAGCACCAGGGTCCTCACAGGCAGCTGTTCAGCAGACGGGCCGAGGACAGCCCAGAGCTGAGGACCTGGCTAGTGCTTTGGAGCCATGTAACCCTTCACCGTGCCAGGGCTGTCACCCCTCTGTGATGAGGATAGTTTGGGATGGAGTTGCCAGCTCCGGGCCAGCCCCCTCAGTGTCATTTTTGCCTTCTAGAAGAGAAAATGGCCCCTGAGGACCCTGCTCCTGGGTGGCCATGCCCTGAGGGCTACCCATGTGTCCTGGCCACCCAAGGGCTGCCTTGCTGCCCAGCTCTTCAGGGCTTCCCAGTCCCCACAGGACCATCCCCCTGGCAGCAGCAAGGTGACCCAAACAATGCTGGGGTTACACCGTGTTGAGTCACAAAAAGGGGTCCCCCTCGGCTTCGCTAACCTTTGCATCTGGTCCCTTGGGCTTGCAGTGTTGCTGTGCATGGCACCAAAGCCACAGACAGCCTGGAGGCATTGCCAAGCCACTACTTTTTCTCCTTTCCATCTTAAAAATAGCGTTGTCTTTGGAAAGGCCATCCCTGGCCTCCTCATAGAGGTTTGGTCTGACACACAGTCCCTACAGTGACAAGCTTGCCACAGGCAAAAAGCCATTTTGTGGTGGACATACCCAAGCACACCCCACACAGTTGAGGGGCATGACAGAGCAGTGGGGGGCAGCGCCTGCTCCCCAAAGCCCTCACCCCATGCCTCAGCCCCATGGTGCTCACCAGCATTTTCCAGGACTCTTCAGAGTTTCCTCTGAATATTACATGCAAGTTTGGAGGAAGTCTCTACATGAGAAACAAAACGACATGAGAAGTCATCACTTAATACTTTCCCCGAATCCTGAGTGTCAAGACCGAGAGGCAGCCGATGATGTGTGAAACCACAGCAACGAGCATTGCCGAGAGGAGCAAGTGAGGTATTACAGAGCTATTCCTGAGCCCTGGCTGTCCCCAGCAGATGAAGCCTTTTCAAAGGCGTTTCCAGATAGCCACCCGTCACTGTTCCGCTGAAATGAGAAGAAACTGTAGATAATGCCAGGAACGCTGAGCGTGTCTCTGACTCCATCGCATGCACCTTCCTGGGGAGGCTGGAGCCAGCAGCAGCCTGAGGGGCTGCCGGGTTCGGTGAGGAGGATAGTGAAAGGCTCTGGTTTTGGGTACCCAGCACAGGACATCACCAGAGGGTTGGCTGGCTTGTGCTGCAAACCAGGAAACTCAGAGTCGCTAGTCACCGGCACCCTGACGGGAGAAATTGGGTGGAAAATATGACGGTGGGGATCCTGGCAGAAGTTCGTCAGCGGGGAGGGGAGGCCGGCAGCTCCTTTTCAGAAAACCGTCCTCCACGTCTGCAATCCAGCCCCTCATCACCTCACTAGTGGGGACCAAGCTCTCAGGAGCTGGTTCCTCCACTCCACACCACCAGGTCCTGCAGCTTCTCTGGCTTGAGATAGGAATAGATGCCAATAGTGCCAAATCTAGCAGGAGGTGCCAAACAAGCTCTGTGGAAGACAGAGCTGCCATAGGGTGTATGGTGGTGTTGGCCACCTTGGACTGCTCTGTTGTCACCTCACTGCTTACATGGATGGTAGTGAGAAAAGGAAAGACTCAAAATCCTCAAAACTCATATTATCCCATGCCAGGGCAAGTAGCCTCATGGACACACATCCTTGACTGCCTGGCTGCTGTAGGAACATGGGGGAGCACAGCGGAGGAGGGGCACAGCCTTGAGGAAAGAGGGGCATGGTCCAGAGGAACCATGGGTGATGTAGAGGAGACCCAATGCTAGAGGGAAGAGTCTGCCTGCATGGGACAACTGTGACACCTTCAGCTGGTGATAAGCCCATCACCGAGAAACCAAGAGGGTTTTCTTTCACCCTCTAAACCCTCTGCATGTACATGTACCCACCCACCTGTGAAGTCAAATGGGCACAGTGCCTCCAGCCAGATAGCCTCCGGGTGACATGATGGGAAAATGTGATCCATCGCTTGCATTCCTATTGACCTAGTTGTGGTATTTCCGCTGATCAGCAAATTGTCTCCACTTGTACTCAGCACTCAGAGTTTTGTTTATTCAGAAAATATCCGGTTGCCTGCCCCGGTGATCTGTCAAAGGCTGGGAGCATTTCTGAAGGCAGCAAGGTGAAAGCTGATGAGAAGAGAGTGATTTGGGGTTTTTTTTTTCTTTTTTGGGTGCCCACTGTGGTTTTGTGACTACCTCATTAAAATGTGCTGCTCGCCCCACATGCTCTTTACAATCAACAAAAGCTGGGTGCTGTACTAAGAACAATACATTCAAAAAGAAGATTTTATTCTGAGTCACAAAAAGAGTTTGCCTGCGATGCTGTGGGAGGGATGCAGAAGGGAACCTATGAGAGAAACCTAAGTTAAGTCCCTTTAGCACAGGGCCAAGGGCAGAAGGGAAATTTGAGCATTTCCACCATTTGCTTTGTCACTTCTCTAGATTTTTCACTCTCTTACACCCTCTGAGATTTCGTGTCTCCAGAACAACCCCATCACCAGAGAGGAAGAGGGAACAGACATAGCCAGAACACCACAGAAGACATCAGCAGCATCCGGAGAGGGAAAGGTTGTGTTGCAGTTTCCGTTCATTTTTTACCTTGATAGGAATGAAAGAAAGATCTTGGAGACTAAAGAAGGAAGAAGCAGCCTCAGGGACAGACAAAGCTGTCAATACTTGTGGTGGCCACATCTCTTCATGGAAGAGAAGAGCAGACAATGGTGGTTGTAACCACTGTGGTGGCAATGGCAGGCTGCAGGCCCATCACTCACCATGGCCACACACAGACGCGGGGGTCAGCAGAAGTTCTAAGCTCCAGCAGATGTGAACAGGAGCTGTTCCAGGCCCCTGCTGCCCAGCAGGTAGATCAGAGCAGGGTGTAGAGTGCCATCTCCACTGCATTTCCCCCGGACATATATGGGGACATCTGTCCCCTCACTGCCACCCTCCAGAGCAGCAAAGAGCAATGGGAAAGAGCTGCAGGGGACGGTACTGGGGTGCTTCTGTCTGAGACCCTGCCCTGAGAACCATTGTCCCCTGTGCCGCCTTGCCTCCATCCCTCCTCACCTCTCCACCCTGATGGACCACTCACGGACACACCCCGACCCAGCCTTTCCTGAGGGCATCAAGGTGGGTGGATGGCAGGGAAAGGCAGAGAAACAAGCCCCAGTGACCCCACAGAGGATGGGGTGCCCCGAAGGGCACGTGGCTCTCATGACACATCTGGGCTGCACATCTGCGCAGTGATGCCAGCCTTGCTATGCTGAGCCATGGAGAGTACCCGGCTTCTAAACTGCTGATGCTGAGCTTTATCGGAGTTGCGAAACCACAAATCGCACTAGAAACTTCTTGCTATGACGGCTGCACCTACTTCTCCTGGCTTCCTAAAAATAGAGCCTGGTGCGGGGAGCCCTGCAGCCCCGGCCCTGCCAAACAACCCCTTCTGCCTGAGTCACAGCCGAAGGGAGCGGGAGCATCCTGTGCCTCCCTCCGCACTTGACCGAGCTCTCCCTGGCACGGGGTGCGGGGGCCTGTGACCATCAAAGCCGCAGCAAAACGCCCTGGCGAGGCTCTGCCTTTTCATGTTGCGAAAGGAGGGGAGAAAAGCCAAACCCACGGGAGGCAAAAACTGCCTCCCACGGCACAGCGCAATGGGGTGGGTGGGGAGGGTCCCGGCGTCGCCTTTGCATCTCCCCGTCCTCCCCCACTCATCCCGTCGGGTCAGGATCTCATCTTCTGCACCTGTGTGGGACTCACAAACAAAACAAAAGCCTCAGGAGGAGAGCAGTGATGCTGCCTTTCCTCCCCACCCTGTGGGGCTGAAGCCCCACCAACTGCTGCAGCTGGCTCCAAGTATTTGTTGGGCTTCACGGGACTAAAACCCAGCCTTGCTCTGGCAGAGCCACCCAGCCCTCAGCTCCGACCACACCATGAGGGTCTTCAGCCACGCAGGTGGGACATGCCCATAGGTCACGGTTTGCATTGTGCCCTAAGGAGGGTTTCACAGCTCTTTGTGATGCCACGTACAGTGTTGGGATGGATGGGACCCTGAGGATTTCGGATGGATTCTATTATGGGAGGTGGGTGAGATGCAACCTGGGTCAGCTGCTGTTGTGCACAGCTTTTCCCTTCATAGCCAGACGTTTGCAGGGAGCCCTCACGCTGGCTGAGCCCTGGACTGGCTGTGCCTGCTCATCCCACCAGGGCTGTGTGGCACCGACACATCTTGCGGCAAATCATCTGGATCCTGGCTGGAAATTATCAAGCAATGGGCAACATCCCTGTGTTGATTTGACCGCCACTAATTTAATCTTCTGCCTTTCTCTCCTACATTAAACCACAATCTCCCTGCCAAGGCAGTATTAATGCAAATTACTGGTGTCTCTCAAAACGTTACACACATTGGCCTCCATATGGTTCTCATTATAAGGCTTTCTTCACCACCACGAGAATCATCTCCATGGCTATGCACTGCATCCCCTTTCAGCCTTCACTGTCATTTCTCTCTCTCAACTGACCTGTGAATCCCCTGGGAGACTGTCCTCATCCCTCAGGATCACTGGGACCCCCTGGGGGTCATACACAGCCCAAAGGTAAGCCAGAGAGAGGGATGCTGCTGCTGATGTGATCAACCAGCAAGGTGAGGGGCAGACAAGGAGCACTGCTCTGTCCTGTGGTCTCTTGGGAGAAAATCCTCAGCCCCTGCCTGGGACTAACCATCTCCATGGAGAAGGCAGCACCTGAGGGGCAGGAGGGATTTGCACTCGGGTGGAAATCCTCATGCAGCCACCCTCTTTAGTAATGCTCAGCCCAAGAGTCCAACCAGGACAATGCACAGAAGTAGCAAAACAAGCTCTGAAATCTCTGGCAAAGCAGTGTGAAGGCAAAGCAGTGTTGCCTTCAATGGCATGCAACAGATACTGCAATGGTAACCCACAGCCCCTTTGGCTCGTAAAGCCGTGATGCTCCGAGCCAGAGATGTAGATGTCGCGAGGAGCCCTGTCCCTGCACAGTGCCAACCAAGCCCGCCGCTGCTGCAGCATGATGGTGTCAATGCCGAACCCAAACATCTGACTTGCAGCAGCCCCAGCTCGCTCCTAGGCCAAGTTGCAATGGCCCGAGCTTTGGGGCATCCTCTTGATAACAAATCCATCATAAAATCCTCATGAGCCTGCAAGAGACATGGCACAGAGAGCGGATGCTAAAACAACTCTGCCATCTACTGACTTCTCTGGCTCCGCTCCCTGCCCCGTCCATCCCTCCCTCCCTCCATCCCTGCCGCACACACATACCCGGAAAGTTGTTGCTAGAAATGAAGGATCTCCACGCTTGGCTGTGATGCTGCAAGCGATGCTGGAGTAGTCCTGCAGCCAAGCACGGTAGCCTCCCCTGCCCTGCACCCCAGGGATGTGGGCACAGCTCGGGCCAGTCCTCAGGCTGCAGAGCAAAGGGCTTTGTGGGGAGAAGAGCAAACTAAAGCTGCAAAAGCTGCTGCTGACATAATAATGTTCTCAGTGCTCAGGCCAGAGAAAAGACCTCTGTGAAGAAGAGAGCAAATCCAACTTCCATAAAGCACTGATGTTTCAGGATTTTTTTCATTTGAACAGACGTCAGCTGCAGGTTTTCCTTTGCATGACCAAGGAAGCAAGGCCCCGTGCCTCATGCATGTCTCCTTCAGTTCTGGGCACCTAGACATTCCCCACAGTCCATGGGAGCAGGGCCAGCACAGACCTCAGGTCTGGCATAGCTGAAGTGCTGGGAGCCACAGTGGGAAAGAGCAGGATCAGCCTCAAACCAGCCTGGCAACCCTGGTGCCATGACCAGAGGTGGTGCAAAGCTTGGGTCCAGGCTGAGCTCTGACCTCACTCGGTTTCACTGATGGAACCAGTAGCATGGACAACCCTGGGCAGGGGTGGTCAGCATCCCTTTTGCAGGAGCTACTACCTGTGCACAGAAATCTGAGCGGCAACATCAGCTCAGTGTCACCGCGTTAGTAAAACTAGGAGGAGACAACACATGCAGAAGTGCAAATAGAAGACTGACATCCCTGGTGCTATGGGAACCATCCTGCCAGCAGGGGAAGCTACCTCTTGGACTAAATCCTGGACACTGATGTTGCTCCCCCCTTCCAGCACTGCAAAACGAAGGAGCTTAAGTTGCAGAGACCAGAGGAGACACCTGGACACAGGGACGAGGATATCATCAGCACCCCAGCACCAGCTTGCACCTTACTAAGTTCACACCTAAGTAGTGCAGAGGCAGCTCTGTGTGATGAGTGGGAGCACTGAAACACACCAGAAATTAATTTTCTCTTTTGCTTTCCTCTAGAGTGGTGTCCTGGTGTGCACCATGCATGCAGTTCCTCTACACCTGGAGGTGGCTGGTGGGACCCCAAACTCTCACGTCCACACCAGTGGACCCAGCATCTCAGGACGCTTCTGCAGAGGAAGTGACAGCATGATGAGAAATGCCAAGCCTGCATCTCAGGCACTCCCTCTCCCTGCAGTGCTCTGGAGACGCACCAGATGGAGGGTGGATACTTCCCAAGGCAGTGCTGCAGCAGGGTGGTGCTACCAGAAGCCTCTACGTGAGGATCTTTAAGATGTTTCTCTTTCTGAACAGTGAGAAAGCTAAACCCATGGTTGCTGTGTACACAAGCTGTTCCACAAACGCTTTATTTTCCCAAGGGAGATATTTTCTTTCAGCATAGGTACCAGTGGTAAAAGGCTGTGTTGCAGCTCAAGCGCTCCTGCCAACTGACACACAGTTTCTGTCACAGTCAGACACACTCGTCCCGAGGAAGAACCGCTTTGAATTTTTTTGGTTACTGCCCAGAGACAAACACCCTGTTGAGCTGTCTGTGCTAAGCATCCTTTCTGCAAAGGGTGTAGCACATTCGAAAACGAGTAAATTAGGTCAGTAGATGTGGCCACATATAGCGCCTGGTGATGGTATGGCATCGGTTACGCCAGCTTCAGCATCATCCTCTGCCCTTTTCAGCCCTGAGAAGAGGCATTTCCAAGAAGTGGCTCCAGCCCAGAAGAATCACAGCTCTGATGCACAAGCAGGGCATCTCCTGTCCTTCCAGGAACATGAACACAGAAGACACTTCAGCCCCAGGCCCTGCATCCCGCTGATGCTGGGACCAGATCTGCTGCAGTTTCTGGGTACAAGTCACTCTTACCAGCAGGCACATGACACTTCTCAGACCTTGCACCCTGCAGCCTATCTGCAAAGGGCTGAGATCTCAGCTCATCTCACATTTACCACAGGGGCCAGGCATGTACTCGGGCAGTTCCCACCATCATGGGAGACCCGGCCCGACCTACATGGCAGCTTCGTGGTATGGGAGCTATGATTTGTCTCACCACATCTGGTCTGTGATGGGCTGGTGGCTGGAAATCCTCCTGGAAGCACAGTGACTGTGACTTCATCCTTCCCAGAGGTTTCCCATAAAATGTGGACGAAGTTCCTGTAGAGCTACAGGAAAATATGGCTTGATCAGATTGCAGAGCCACAGGATTTCAGCTCCCCTGTCGGTGCCCAGGATCAGCCAGAGTCCCAGGCAGCACATTCCCATCTTCCATCAGACCCCATAATGCCACATCAGTTGATAAAATCTGCCCTGGGGACATGCAAACACAGCTCAGGGTACACCTTTTTCTTTCAAGTGCAGCTCCTCCTAAGCCCAGACTAGGGGACATACTTCTCATTTACTTGAACGAGTCACCAAACCCCAGAGGCTGCAATTCCCTTTTAGCAGAAAAGCAACCTTCATTTTCAAGTGGAAAATCTTTGTCCTAAAAAAAACCCTGCTCACCTGGAGGGAAATATTTCACAGATGTGAGCAGTCAGAGAGGATTGATGTTGAAATGGCCACTTACTGCAAAACAAACCAGAAGAAAACCCCCAAAGACCCTGTTCAAGGAAAACACCCAAATGACACTAACTATAAGGCCAGAAAAAAAGGAACATTTTCCCCCAGTATTCAGGGAGGGGAAGATGAACGTGCAGCTTTCAAGAAACTATCACCATTTTGCTGAGCCAGGAGAAAGTCTACCCACATAAATGTTGAGTGTTGTCAGCCCTGTGACAGTAAGTTGGAGGAACTGAACTGGAAACAGGATTAAGTGTTTTGAAAGAAGGGAAAGCAAACTCTCAGGCTCAGACTCCCCACACCTCATCACGGGCAAGGAGCTGGCCGGGATGTGGATTCTGTTGGCCTTCAACACCTTGTCATATAGGTGGAGAGATCTGGAAGGCAGGACACTGGCTTTGACTTGCTGCCTGTGTTTGGTTGCTTGTGATAACTTATCTAAGTCAACTGGTCTCAGTTTCCTCACTGGTGAAACGAGGCATCTCTGCTACTGGGCAGAGTGAAGATCCAGAGATAGGAACAGCCAGATATATTTAGTGGATGTATTAAAAAATACCTATGCCAGTTCTAATCTTCAGAGCAATATTATTTCAGAGTAGATTGTATCTCGAGGTGAGGCTGCAGAATTTGTAGACTCCTCTTGCCCCCAGACTGAGCTTTTACTGTCTTTGGTGGTAACTGGTGACTAATCTGTCTGTCCTTATCTTGACCTGTGAGCATTTTGATCTCATCTTCTCCCCATCTTGAGGAGGAGGAGTGAGAGAGCAGCTGGGTGGGTACCAGGCAGCTGGTCAAGGTCAACCCACCACAAGGTCCCAGCCCTCCCACAGCCCCATTCTCTTCCCACTCTGTAAGACAGTTCCAGAGGAGCATCACCACCCTTCCTGGCCTCTCAACCTCAAAGAACTGAGCTGAATCACTCCAGCTAATAATTACCCAGTGCAATATTGGATCTGAGTGCTGCCACACGCACATACCTCCCGCCTCCACTAACTGCCCCCCCACCCCTGACCATGAAGGTCTGTGGCTTTGCCACATGATGCAGAGACAGTTTCTAAGTGACAGCCTGGGTTTGGTGAAGGAAAGCAAATTTCCCCCGATTGCCTCCTGCAGTGCATGAAATAATAGCAGAGCGTGCAGCGTCTGGGGCGGTCATCAGGATCTCTGAAAAGGGGACTCATTTTTTTTTTCTTTAGTTTTGCAAGGTGAGAACATCAGTGGAACTGAAAGTAGGTTCACACCACAGTGCCCACCTCTGCGGAATTATAATGAACCACAAAACCAGGCAATTACACAATCTTCTTCGAACGTTTGCCGGGTTCATTTTCTGAGTACTGGCTGCTGCTGAAAACAGCCTTGGAAGAATTTAGTGGTAGAAATGACCTCTTGGTCTCCTATTGCCAGAAAAACCACTGAGCTTGTCCTAGAGGGTAGAAGCACACGATCCAGGTCTCTAAGCATGAGCCCCAGTCTTCAAATAATCCTGCAGGGATTTCAGTACAAATCCAGAGCTCTCATTTGATCTTCCTTCACATACCTGAGCTCCAAGGGAGAAGAGGTAAAGCAATCTTTCCTCCCTGCATGGCAAGGATGGACAAGATTCTCCAAGGAGGATGGAGCTTGAGGTTCGCAGTGCCTGTAAAGAATCATATGGAAAGGCTGTATCTGATTAAGAGTAGACAAGGGACATCTCTTACATATGACTATGTCCTTTTAGCCCATTTCAGGAGCTGCCAACAACTTTCCCTGCTGAAATACAGACCTGGTTCTCCAGGTTCTCTTTGGTCATGGACAAAGGCACTACCACGCATGGAATCTGGCAGAGGGGAAGCTGGGTAACCACAGACAGCACCACAACGCCTGTGTTATGTTCCTTCTACAAACCTCCTAAAATAACTAGCTTTTTTTTTTATTAGAAGCCCCCACTGAAGTGAAGAAGCAAGTTGCACTACTCTCTGAAGAATGAGGAGTCCACCCAGACACATTGACATGTGAGTTCCCTCAGCCATGCCATGGGATCTTGAGCTGAAACCATCTCTACACACAGGAGATGGTCACGGTCAAGGCTGTGTGTACACTGAGGTGTACAAGCCAAAACCTGACCGGGCTCACACATCATGGAGCCACGCCAGCTCCAGACATGTTGCCCACCTCGATGCAGGGACACTTTTCCAGGTCAAAATAGGGATGACATCAAAGAGCTCTCAGCGACCGATTCCTTCCTTTAGGTAGATTTCTAAAAACCCTGAGAAATCCGTCTCTGGCTGCTTATAAGGACAAGTTACAACCTCTTCACACAGACAGGGACTTGTCTACCCCTCCTCACACAGACCAACAACATGGCTTGGAGGATCGAAGGGCATCTGAAGCCTCTGCTCCTGTGTTCTCCTCATAGTCTGTGGATAACCGGTGTTCATGGGATGGGTCAACATTCTCCTCCTTCCCAGAAGGAGGAGGAAATTCCTTGCCTAACAGCCACCACTACAATCCCTTGCAATGTAGTGGCTCCTGCTGGGTGGCAAGGTGCCGGCGAGTGATTCATAAAATTATGCCTTAGGTAGGAAAAAGACCAGAGCTCTGCATGGGAATGAAATACTCTTGAAATTACATAGCTGGGGATATTAACATACACAATTAATGAAGAGCCCTTGAGCATTTCATACATCAATCCAGTATGAACACCAAGCCCCAATGCTCAGCAAATCTGGACATAATTAAGACCAAGGAAGCACTCAGCAGACATGACTCCTGAATTGCTGTGTCCCTACAGGGTTTGGTGGTGACAGGGCAAAAATTCTCACCTGGATTGGCAGTGCATTAACTGGCAGTTTTAGTTCCCACACATGATGCTTGAAGATGTGGGATGAGTCTTCATGATGTTCAGAACACACGATGGCAAGGGTTGAAGGCTGGATTATGACTCCAGACAAGTCCAGCTCAGGAGACATCAGCCATAAAAACCATCCTACATTAAGAACAAAGAGCCAGTGCCCACCTCCAAGCTGATAACCAAGGAAATTAAAGAACCACATTGTGTCCATCAAAGTTTGTTTGTAACTTCCTACATTGGTGGCTGCATCCAGAAAGCTCCATTTAGGAGAGACCTGTGAGTACTCCTGTCCCTCACAGCATCCCCGAGCTGGGCGTACGGCGGTTTGGTCATACACTGCAGCAGAAACCTGTGTTTTCACTTCTTCCACCCATCTGATCCTTGCTGAGCTGCTCTACAGTTCTTCATTTCCCTAGCAGTGGGAACTCCCTGCTTTTACTGATGTGATACAGTTAATGCAGCACTTCTTCAAGCTAAACCCAGTGGGAAGCTTGTTTCCCACACTGTGTCACTTGACGGCAGCTCTGGGACACAGCATGGCTCCCTGGGAAGCTGCGGGATCTGTGGGATCCAGGACCTTTGGAAGAAAAGCCAGCGTGCATGTGGTTTGTCACTGCCTCCTTTTGAATACTAAGGCAGATGCAAAACACTGCTCCTGGAGGCTGCATCACTTTTCCATTATCCCTCTTCCACTGGGCATTGCGGGTGGTTTTTCCAAATATCTTCTTGTGTCAGCATCAGGCAAAAATACTCTTTCTCCTTGCTTCAATTCATGTCTTATTCTTGTCTCTTTTGCTGTCTGTACAGCAAATGTAATGTTCAAAAGACTGCTGCAGCAGTAGAACGTGACAAATATTAAAGTCTTTGGAATCTTTTCATTTTGGGCATCTATACAGCAGATGGGTCTCATCCTGATGTAGCCTCCTGGAATTACCATACTAGATTAATGACATGGCATTTGTCACTATGTATCCAATACAAGCATGATGAATCCACCCACAAATCAGGGGCAAACTTTATTGCATATGTGTAAGCCCATTGCATATTCTCGGGCATGCAAATTACTGCTAATAGCACTAATCATCTCCAAGTGCTATAAAATACAAAAGCAGCTGGAGGTAACCCTTGCAGGAGACCCTCACAGGAGATAAAGAGAAATATCCTGCAAAAGGGAAGAGAGATGCAGCATTCACATCACCCAGCAACACAGGGGACTACGTGTAGATGCTGAAAATCTGCTGTGGCCGAAATATCTACCTAACAAGGCGAGATGAAGCATCCTTCCTGACTGAGCCATACTGACACAGCTGGATTTCCCAATTTAGGAAGAAACCAATATATACCTCAGGAAGAAGAGATGCTCATCTTCTGACCCTGCCACCCGCACACAAGCAGCACCCAAATCCAGTGCGCAAACCCTGCAGACTGTGGAGTGCCACTGCAGAATGAGTGAACACAGGCAGTAATGTGACTTTTTCTTTTTTTTCTCCAGAGAGATCAGCTAGGAATATATTTATTTTTTTTGAAGAGAGAATTAGGCACATCTGAGCTCTGAACCAGGCCTTGAGAAGAAACAAAGAATAATGGATTGTGTTTATCCATGGAGTGAATGGCAGCACTGAGCGTTCAGGAAATGCAAGACTAGACTCATTTCCTACATGGGAAATAACAATACCTTCTTTCATGCCATAAAGACTTTAGGCTCAGTATTTTTACTGTATACCAGATGACTGAAATAGAGTTACTTGAGTTTACAGCCACCGAAGAGACTGAAGTTACTGAAGCCATTGCTTTGACAGAGGTTTCAGAGGGAATCTCATAGAAGTACAGAAACAAACCAAATCCAGACAGTCTTGCAAGAAGGGCTCTTACTTTTATATCCAGACACATCTGATCAATGAAAACCCAACCGCTGACAGTTAATCAGCTGCATGATTTACCCAAACCTACTTCTGAATAATCATAAAAGTAGCTGTCAGCTGAGAGGCAGTCTCAAGAACACACATCGAGAGCCAACGTAACAGCTTAAAAAAAAAATCCTTCAAATGTACAGAATTATTTGACTCATTTAATTGCTTAAATCAAGCCAAAATCTAATTTAATAACATCTTTATATACAAAGAATATGTCATAAATAACACATCAACAGAAATACATGTTTAGTGCAAAGAAGTTAAACTAGTTCTGTGGCAGATGCTCGTTTACATATGTATTGACTTAATTACAGATTTCTCTCTCCTTTCAAGAGTGCTAAAAAAGACTCAGAACACAATCCCAGAACTTCTCAGACTGAGACAGATTGACTAGATGCACTAATTTTTTTCCTTTGGTCGTGCCTGCAGAGATGTGCAACATTTCTGCTCTTACTGACATAAACAAAGTCAGAGGCACGGGCAGGACTGCCACAGCTTTAAACCCTCGATGCCCCGCTGTACGCGGGAAGTTTGCAGCTGTCCTCACAAGCATAAAAGCCAGAATCAGGCCAGAAGATTCTTGTTTATTCAGTCTGCATTAAAGCAAACTTCTGTGCATGTTGCAACTATGTGTAAGCAACAGGGGGGATGGATATGAGCAGGGGAATAAACCTGGCTCTGGGTTCCCGTGCTCCCCTGTTTGCAAAGCCACAGAAAGCATTTTTCCCACACAAGGAGAGAGAACCCTCTCTTCCTAAATGTTCCTGCATGGAAACAGGCAGCAGTCCGCATTAGTCACTGTTATATGGTTGTTTTGTGCCCTACAGCGTGTCAGTGTGGGAAATCTGCCTAGAATAAGACCAGCCTGGCAGCCTGCTGCAGCCCGGGCGGTGCCAGTGCTGTTTTGTTTCCCAAACTGTTATTTTTCACCAGTATCTCCAGGCTGCTTTCCTGTGTAAGCAAGGAAAAGTAATAAAAACCTCACAACACTACATTCTGGGATACTACACAGCCGGTGGGCAGGCAATGGCTTTCCGTGCAGCGATGGGGGTCACTGCTTGTGCCTTTGGGAGGATGTCACACAGGGACGCCTCATATGAGCACCCTTGCTGCCTGCCTGTGGCTGCGAGCTCCAGCGTGGCTTTGCCTCCTGACCTTCCCCACTGTCACACCCTCCCATGGGTGTTCCTGAGGGACAAGCGGTCTCTAAAGAGCGCGTTTTCAATGACAGACCTCAAAATCTCCTCATCAGACTTAGGTCGTCCTCCAGCCCTGCCCGGGCAAGCTTTAGTCATGCGCTGCTGGCAGCTCAGCCCTTGCTTGGGCAGCAAAGGAGCCCTGTTGACCTGCTCTGTTCCATATGCCACATTACAGATGATGCATATGGATTTAGGTCCTGAAACCCACCTAATAAACTGAATCCTCTAATATTATCTTTTTTTTTGCAAGAGATGGAACAAACGGTGCAACTCTGCTTCCATTCCTGAATATTTGGACAAGCCCAGAAAAACAGTCCATATGGCCCAGGGCAGGAGTTGAGCAATCACTTCATGCTCTGTCGGCAAAGGCAGAGGTCAGTGAGAGGGTGCTTAGATCCTGCATGGAGCAGGGTGGAAACACCTCCTGCCCCAGCCCTTTTACTTGGAATAAATCACTCACCTTAGTGCTGTGCAGAGACGTCGGGTGCTGTGTATCCACAGCGCGGTCCTTGATGCTGTTGTTCTAGTACAGTATCTCTATGACTCGCAAGCAGAACAACGCCTGGCTGCTCTTTGCACACTTGCAATCAGCAGTCACTGATGCAACCTTAGGTAGTGGAGAGAGTATTTTGAGGCTAATCTTTTCTTAAAACATGGCACAAATCCAGCACCGACAAACAGATAGTATCACACATCTTAAATGTCTTAGTTATGCGACAGCTTGACTAAAGCCAAGAGATTTTCCTTAAAGTCTACTTGTTCTACCTCAAAAAACCCCACCTCCTTTATGCATGAAAAAGTCCAGCTGGAGGACTTTCCTAATTGCCCATCATTTTTAATTAGCCCTTGTGTTTTTCTCTGAAGTGATTTGAGTACAGTACCCAGACTGCACACAACGTTCCTCACATTGGTGAGCTGCACATGGTGACTTTTGTTAAATATCATTTATCCAGCACACACTTGAGTGTTGATGATACTTGGATAGTTCCCAAGAAGCAGCATCTTTCCTCCCTGCCCTCCTGAGAACCTGGCTTTTCTGCACTAGCCCACACCGCTTTACAACCTCTGCAAATCCAGAGCTCCTGGTTTCCAGAGCCACCACCAAACCCAGCCAGACATGGGGGCTGCTCTGCTGGGCCAGTAGCTGGATGGTTTCCTCAAAACTCTGAGATAAACAGACTTTCAAGGCTTTTCCTTAAAGACAAAGAAAGGACTAATTTGTAAGGCCAAAGCGTTGTCCCTTGACCACATCCCTTAGTGGTGTTTGGAAGACGTGGGTCATCTCTGAACCTACAAGTAGGGGGTAAGAGATGAAGCCCATGCATGCAGGGATGCTTCCCTGCTGCTGATGGAGCCTCTCACAGCCGTCCAGACATGGGGAAACAGTGCGAGACTGGCAACCGGTACAGGATTATTTCAGGCTGTGCTCAGTTACCAGAGATGCCCTTTGGGTATTCAGTACATTCCGTTTCCTTCCATCCGCTCAATTTGTTTTTTCATGTGGCAGAAGGATTTACCTAAAGTGACACTTCTCTTCGGTAAAACTACAGTATTGGGAGCTAATGTGAGCATAGAAACTTTTTATTTTGATTGTGGGAGAGACCTGTTACTTTATCCCTACCTCAGATGGAAAGGTAGCAAGCAGGAGATGAAATACTGCTGTATTTCAGTATGAAATACTGCTTGATAATATTTATATAGCCCTGTGCTATACCTAACGTTCGCCATGTGGAGAGAGAGATGGGGAAAACACAAATTGCTCTGCTCAGACTCAAACTCAGAGTCTGAAAAGCCCAGGCTGGGGCAATGATGGTAGATGGGGGTATAGAAGTAAAGATGCAGGTTGGGGAACTAGACACTTTTCCAGGGTGCAAGGGCTTTGTGGGGCCAGCCTTGCTTGTGGGAGGTGCTGCACCCAGCTCAACCCCTGCTGAGAAACCAGGCTGTGAGGACAGTGTGACCCAGCAGCGTGGGTGCTGATCAGCTTGGCTGGGGTCACAGTGGCTCAGAGGGGACCTGGGGGACTCTTGCTGGACTGTGTTTTGGGAAACACCACATTTGGGTCAGCCAGCTCTGTTATGGGTTCAGCCACCCAAAAAAGCATCCTCTGAGCTAGCCCAGAGAGCCCATGGCCCCAGGATGCAGCCCAGCCACTGACTTTCCAGCCCTCAGTCACCTTTGCACCCCCTCAGCAAAGAAATTGTGATCTCTGTGGCACGGCCACAGCCGAGCTGTTTGCGCAGCAATATTGCCAGAGCGGCAACTCGCAGCTCTCTGACACCACGTGTGATACTGAAACAAGGAGAGCATCCTCCTCCCACCAACCAAGGCACCAAACCCACCAGTTTGCACCAGTTCCCTGATGAAAACCTCCAAGTGTAATGATACACGGTAACTCAGAGGAGGGTACCAAGGTTTTGGTGGATTTGAGCCCCGAGCCTGATACATGCAGCGTTTTAAAGGCAGACAGTAGAGGAAAACAATGCCGGGTGGTAGATTGCAGTGCAGCAAGGCTTCACCTTTCCTGGGAAATGGACTCTTCCAGTTATTTCAGGTTTGCCTTCACCTGTGATGTGGTCCCTTACTCATAAACCTCCTCAAAGGGGAAAAAAACTCCAAACACAAACACCTCCCCACACAAAACCCCCCAAACTTAAGGGGGATTTTTGCTGGCCCCAGCTTTGGGGAAGGCTGGCAGAGCACTTTGCTCTGAGCAGAGGCACCGGTGGGGCAGGTGGGTTTGGCTCCGGCACCGTCCTTATGGCAGCTCCGGCTGGGGCAGCTGCTGGCAGCAGCACCAGCCTGGAAGGCCCCAGGAACCCAGCCTGCGAGGGCAGAGTCAGCCCACCAGAAAGGGCCAGAAAGGGCTGGGCTTGGCTGCCACTTACCTGGGGGCATCTGGGACCTCATGCACCCAGGAACAAGGAGCCGTCACATTCACAAGTGCGGGTGACAGCCTCTCTGGCCAGGGACAAGCTCTTTCGTGCCTGTGCTTTTGCTCTCTGTGCTGTGAGGGAAGGATGCCATGAATTCACTCTTCTCTTACCCCAAACTGCTTGTTTACTTCAAAGTTTGGAGAACTTTTCCACATGAATGACATTGGAGACTATTCTTCACAGAAAAAGAAAAAAGAAAAAAAAGGAGTTTGAACACTTGCAGATATCACTCCTGTTTCCTGACCTCTGCATAATGCTGCAGGACATGGATCACACCTTTAGTTTTAGTTCAGACAACTGCAGATTCACCAGTGCCGATGTGCTCTGGCCAGATCTTGGGCTTGCTGTGTGACTGAGCCCCTCACCAGGAACAGGATTGTCCTGCTCGGCAGACCCTGCCAGAAAAGAGGCTTAAAAACCACAAGACGGTCAAAAACGCCAGTGATGAGTGAGTGTTTACCAAAGGCTACACGCTGTGTGGCTACACGAGCTGTCCCTTACTCACCTGTGATGGGGCAAATTAATTGATACCTCAGCAAAAATGAAAGCAATGGCAGCTTGGGTTCCCTTCTCTGAAAGGGATGAGGGAAATCACCTCCAGGGTGAGGCCACCAACTATGACTATTTTTCCCAGGTGACATCGCTGTTAGCATCACTGTGAGTTGATAGTCCCCTGGGCTGGGGACAGCCACCCCTCTCCCGGTGGCCCCTGGGGCAGCCAAGCTCCTCCAGCAAAGCGCTGCCACCTCCAGCTCAAGAGCACGCAGGACAATTTGTTTGAGCTGTTAATCCAAAATTCGGAATAGCATAGATGCCAATATACTGTTGCACCTCCATTCATGTTTCTGGGACATTTCAGAACTAGGCTGGCTCAGTTATAAAAGCTAGGCTGATGGGGAAGAGAGACAACGAAGGCCCAGAAGAGGCCGTATAAATTGTGGCTGAGTCACTCAGTAACATTCCTGCCCTCTTTATTTTTATTTATTTAACCTTCAGGTTTTTCTTTAATAGCAAAAGAATCTCTCTTGTTTGTCACTGCAGTCTGGGACTATTTTTAACACTACTAATGCGTGACTAAAATGGGGTGGAGTAGCTAAGCCAGCTCTGCTGACCCAGCTACGCACCAGGTTTATCTGACCATCAGAGGAGGAGCTGGACCAGGGCCCTTCGGCGCGAGAAGGCAGAGCAAGGTGCCTGCAAGAGTGAGGCACGTGGAAGAAAATGCCAGTGTCCTGGGACATGCATGGTGAAAAAACAAACAACAGCTCCTGTGGCTTATTAAAAAAAAGCTCCAGACTCCTCCCAGGCGTGGTGTCAAACACTTGAGTATTTTTCTCTGCATTAATCTCTGAACAGAGTCCACAGAGCATAAAATTTGCGTCTCATCTGCCCATCAGAAAAAGACAGGAAAAAACCCCATCCCTGCAAAGAAGTAATTCCTGGACTAGAGCTTTAAAAATGGTACCCAAACGAAGGCAAGCAGTGTCTTCCCACTAGGGAAGACCAGATAACGTAACACCCAGCCCACATTTGTTCTTCTGTCCTTCGGAGGGGCCTCTGCAGAGGTGTGTTAGGGTTTGGGGAGCTGGAAGGTGTTGAAACGGGTACATCCCGCATCCCCTCTCCTGCCGTCACTGCCGTGATTTCTGCATTCAGAGGAGGAACCGAAAATAACCGTGGGAAGTACCAGATGGCAGCTGCTGAACGCTGTGCGCCTTCTGCCAAGTCCTGAGCAAAAGAGCACACGCATGGAATGGGAATGAAGACGCCATTGCCGGAGCATGACGGCAGGATGGCAGCATCGGGAAGGCAGCGCTAACCTGAGTCAAAAAGCAAGAAATGCTCCACTCTGGACAAACAATATTTTAAAGGAATATAAATATGCATATATATATTTTCATGCGTGCATATATAAAAGCCTACATACTGTAGGGAATCGCTCTGAAATGTTCAAACTTCTATTTATACTAAACCATTAAAGGCAAATTACACTGATGGGTTGACTGTGTTTATTGCAGAAGCAAAACAAGATGCCTACAGACCCAGGCACACGCTCCTGCACGTTGCTGCGATGGTATAAGACAAAATGCTGAAGCAGTAGATCCTCTCTTCCCCAGCCCCAAGATCACGGTTTTTGTAACCGCTGCAAAGAGATTGAGCACCCGCCTGCCCAGAGCGGAGCCCAGTCCCACGGCTCACAGCGCTGGAAGGGGGGTCCGGGACCCTGGGGCTGCCTTTCCCCAGGTCTGCCCCACAGCTGGACAGTGAACATGCAGCGTTGCCAAACCTTGCTGCTGGCTCAGAGCATGACCCTGTTAAGGCAGAATCACTGATGCCTTGTGTCCTTGCTATAAGTGATACGTATTTAAAAACATGTTTGTTTGGGTTTTTTTCCCCTGCACTGTTCAACCCTGCTTGGCTGACTCATGAGAGGCACGGGCTTTGCAAGTCACCTTGAGTATTTCCAGCTGTGACATGCACAGGACCAAACTGTTCCAAGCACCACTAGATTTTAAGAGCACTTAGATATACTATTATACGTCTATTCAGACCTTAGAGAGAAATTATTTAAGCGTTTTCCTTTAGGAGGGATGTCAGAATATTTCATTATTTTTAAGAAATAATATCACTGGAAATCTTCAGAAATCACACTGGAAATCTTTGCTTCAGCCCATGGATGAAGTCAGATTATTATTATTCCATAGCCTTAAAAATCAGGGAATTACGTGATTTGGAATGACAAAAGATAACTACTTGGAGAGGTATTCCTAAACATGAAGAGAGAAGAAAGGCAACTTTGTAGAAATACTAAAAATGAGTGATTTTTCAGTGCTCATCTACAGGGAGACAGGATGCTGGTCTACCTTTTACTACTTCAGTTAAAATAGTTTCCATCACATATGATCTCAGGTTGATCTATCTCATGTATATGTGAGACTAAACTTGTAAAATACAACCCGGGATTTAAAAAATTTTTCCTTTTAAATCAGTGCCATATATATCTAAAGTTGCTGAACTCAAATTGTTTATCAAATTACACAGGGTGTTGTAACTGAAGGAGACCAGTGGCAGCGCAGACATCTGGTGTAAACAGAGCCACAAACAGATATTGCAGCTAAGGATTTGTCCTACAAAGTGACAAGCTCTACAATCTCAAAGGTCAGATTTCCTTAAGCAATTACACAGAGCTGTCAGAAAAAGTTAATCATGCTTCTTTATATTAAATTAATGTATAGCTACCAAAGAAGGAAAAACATAAACTCAAGTCTTTATGCTTAGGATTTACAACGAAGGCGAAGCAGCCTCTCTTCTTGCAGGGATTACATACAAAAACCTAAACGCCGGTCACATGAGGATTTACTCACAGTAGCTTCGACAAACATATTTGCCAAGGGCGAGCGGTGAAGTGAGGCAGGATGTGATGCAGAGCTCACGGTGTCGCTTCTGCTGCCTGGCGGAGGATCAAGACCACCACCATGAAGGGAGTGACTTTGCTTGTTGAGGTGGCCAAGCCCTTCAAGCTCAATAATTAAAAACTCAGCCCCACAGGGTTTGTTTAGAAAAAGAACCTATTGTCCCTGCCGAGAGGCTGGGGAAACAGACCGTTCCCACCCCCAGCTTTTTGCTCGATGGTATTTTAATCGTGCCCAATGAGGATCCAGATTTCCTCACAGATCTAGTGTTAGTTCACTGTTTTCTGGAGGATGATTACACGTTATGAGAAGGCAAAAAGCCTCCAGGCATGTGTGCATTATATAGTTTCTGAAGAATGTCCCTGCGAATTGCAAGTATGGTTACACATTACTGTACTTCCAAAACACAAATATGATAATGTGCTTTGCTGACCTGTGGCTTTTGCCCATGATCTAAGACTACTTAAATGAACATGGAGAAGCTGCAGCACTGAATTTATGCTAACTGCATCCCTGCACTTATCAATAATCAGCTGCACTGATAAGAATTGTGCTTCTTATCAAGAGATGGTACGTGAATAAATACAGGAAGATTAAAAAGTGCTAAGAGTCCTTTCAAAAGGGCTACATGAAAAGCCTTAAGTAAACAATATTTCTTCACAACAAACATACTGTCAGGTTTAATACCATAGCTATTAGGAATTATTTACTGAATAGAAAAAGATTAATTTTCATTCCCCATATAGTAAATAGTACATGTATTCTTCTGAGAGAAAAAGCACAGAATAGCTGCAGTTCATTCCTTCTTGATTCACAGTTGCAAATAATAAAAGTTCACAGCAAGAACTTTCTCTTTCAGTACAAAGTAGAAACATCCCGTCGCTAAAAGTACAAATCTCGTCTTCTGTCGTGAATCTGAATACCTGAAAGACACAGCAGTATCAGGACAGTCAAACAGCACAGTCCATGCAATCTCTTCCAGCAAACAAAATTGTACCTTTGGGTCTGATGCAAGAGGGCCCTTACAAGAATAACCAGAATGACCATCCAAAGCATCCCCAAAATGTTGCACATCAAAGAACCAACATCAGGGGATGACACAGTCCCAAGAGACTAATAAAAATATGGAGGCCTGAATACTTGGGGAATAATTTCTTAGTACCAATCTCCTAGCAGCGTGGTGGGTTTGGTGGTGATAACTACAGTTATGCTGGCGCACAGGCTCAACAGGGACCTTGGTCTGAAGCTGGGTGCTTGACAGACAAAGTAAGGGGTGCCCTGTCTTTCTGAGAGCTGAACAGTGGGCAGCCAGTGCAAAACGGACATTGTGGCAGGCTGATGGTATAACTACGAAAATGAAGTTAGGTTGTGTTAGAAAATCACATATCTCATTTGAGCGGAAGGTTTTCCCTCTTCTCTGTTAACTTAGCTAAGGGAGGGGGTGTGTAGATCATGGTGGAAAAGCAAGCTTCTGAAACACAGTCTAGAAGCAACCAAGGAAGCATCTTTAATTCTGTGTGCATAAGCAAGGCAGCTCTCTTTCACAGGTGAGTTTTAATTCCCAAACTGCTGGTTTTGTTACTCACCTGCAGTGGCATGGCTTACACTGGGATTTTCTGAGCTGTAAGAACTTGCTTTCCTCTCTTAAAAAAAAAAAATAAAAAAAAATACTGGAGATGAGCAGGTTCAACACAGAGCTAAAAGTAGGCAATAATTCCTAAAGAAACTTTGTGCTTTTGCAGCCCAGCGTATAGCACAGGTGCTGAGGAGCTCTGTACTGTCTGGCACAGAAATATACACTTCCATAAATATAAATATCAGCTGTTCTTAAATATGACACAGAGCGAGGAAAAGTATATATAACAGAGCCAAGAAACAGCCAGATTAGATGCAAACATCCTAGGGGCTTGCCAAAGACTCCCTGTGAACATTAGACCAGTTATCTCTTATCTGTTCTTTTTGGGTTGTTTGATAAGCCTATGTGCAGTGTTACACACGTGGTGTTCGAGGCTCCCCGAATCCTCAGAGAGGCCCTGTAAACATGCCGAAAGAAAAAACTTTAACTGGCAATAGCTGGGGAGCATCAAGTTGTTTCATTTCCATTTCAATTTCTTTCCC
>NW_009726772.1:68788-91847 GCF_000703405.1 Apaloderma vittatum
CCTGAAATTTTGAACAGAAGTCCAGAGTTGGTAGCACTGCTTCCCTTTTTCAATCCAAAGCCGGGTTTCATGAAATATCTCCTTTTCTGCAGGCTCCCAAGCCTCGACAGGCTCACATTGCCCCCTTGGGGGAAAAGAGCACCTAACCTCGTTCTTAAATCCCAGAAGTCTAGACAGTGTCTTGAAAGTAATTAGCCTGTCATTCACTAGCTGCAGAAGTCCAGGGTGCGTGCCTGTGCAACACATACGTACAGGCTCAGCTCAGTCTCTCTATCCATGTATCATGAGCAGAAAATTTATATTCCAGCTGAAGACATAAATCCCTCTCCCTTTTCCACCCAGACACAGCCAGGCATTAGACACACTAGCAGGAATAAATTAGCAACACACCTACAGCTGGGGTTCTCATAACAACACAGCTTCAGAAGAGGAACTGTGGATAAGACTGCCTGTAGATATAAAGGGTAACTTTAGCCCACGTTCTGCCCAGTTCCTGCCTGATGTAGATTAGAAACTGGGTAACCATTAGGCATTTCACAGCTGGTTATTTTTCAAAACGTTACGACTCGGAATTGCTTCTTCACATGTCTGTTCCTTTTTATCTAGGTAGGACACGCTGTATTTTTCCAGCAGACTCCCTAAACAATTTCACAATCCTTTTTCTTGGAGACCAGTGCCAAGCAGACTCTCTGGGTAACGCCCAGGAACAGCAACGCAGCCGTGCCCTGGGCACCAGGGCTCTGGCCAGAGACCTTCGTCTCACAGAGCTTCTCAAAGGCAACAACGGAGCAGCTTTATCCAGCAGACCTGGATGCTCTCGGGACATAAGCTCCTGGGAAATGGATTTCAGTCACCAGCCATCTTTCTTCTGCCTGCTGGTAGTACCTAGGATTGAGATTCCTACTAATTGCTGATAATAAATGAGCAACATCACTTCTGTGTGAATTGCAGTCGCTCTGGGAAATCCACTGCAGAGAGCAATCGCAGCCTTTGACACGCAGGGCAGCAGCGCTTCAGGGAGGGCAGCAATCGCTGGTGGACAAGTGTCCTGGGTTTAGCTAAAACCCAGTCCTATTTCGTGATTTTTACTTTTCAGTTTAGTCTCTTCTAAAAGGCTGCACGTTCTGAAGTCAGCAGCATGTTTTTGCAGACAGTGTGTGCTACTGGCAGTGATAACACCTGATGTTTGCAGTTACTGCCTGGGACTGGGATGCAGAAAGGCTCTTGTTTATGTTTATTCCTGTAGTGACCAAGGCCACTGCTGGCTCTTGTGTGCCACGCTGGGGGGTGCCGGGTAGTGAGAGGGGTCACAAGGAAGTAAAAGGTTGCACCTCCGGGGGGTAATAGACAGGACAGGTGACCAACGAGAGTATTCCATTCTGTATACGTCATATTCAGTATAAATTGAGTGATCACGAGAGTTTCGTCCCTCTTTTCCCTTTTCTTCTTCGCCCTTTTCTGCAATGACTGGTGTCCAGAGAGGACTCCATCTGACCTCCTGCTTTTGATCTGGATCCTGAGGTCCCGAATCCAGCTCCCTGTATCCAGCTCCCGCCACTGCTGAGCCTGGGGCTGCCCCAGTGCCTCCTGCTCTGCAGCATCAGTGGGGATTGCTATCAGGGGAGGGAGTTGGGTTTGATATCGGGCTACTATCTTTAGCTGTATATAGTTCTTTACTTTTATCATTCCATTATTATTTCTATTATTGTTTCATTAAAGCTGTTCTAGTTTGTTTTTCTTCTCTAACCCGAAAGTCTCTCTGCTTCATTCCCTTTTCCTTCCCATTTGGAGGAGGAAGAGGGGGTTAGAGAGCGTCTGTCCGTGTTAGACGCCGGCCCAGCCCTAACCTGTGACAACGAGGCAAGGCTGGTCTGCCTTTGCAATCCTTCCGCTGCAGACAGGCTGGGGAGGGAGAGAAAGCGCTGGCCTTTCAGGCAAGGGCTGCAGTTTCACATCCCATACTCAGAATACCACCAGCACCCTGCACAGTAAGGAGAGGTTGCTCAGGGCTCTTACCTCCTTTCTGGTCATCCAGTACACACAGTGCCACCCTGCCTGCTACCTATAAGGTAGAGATCCTGACAGTCCTGTGGATAATATTTATATTTACTTAAAATATCTCCCTAATGTAAGCCAGAAGGTAAAATATTGTGCAAGTGTGCAATGCATATTTTTGATTAAGTGCTACTATACAGCTAATCAATCCCAAGTACCACACAGCATGGTTTAACTATTGGAAAAAGTTTTCTGTGAGCCAGGCTGAAGATGGCTCCAATTTGAGAACCTTAGGAAAAAACAGTATTATTTTGCCTCTCTACATAGGATACCATCAAAGAATAAAGCGACAGTGTTTCCTTACCTCCCCCAGGAGCTGAACCTTGACTTATATTTTGTAACCTAGCAGGTCCAGTCATACAAGTAGAACTTGAGTGTTGCTTCATGGTACATTCTTGCATGGATGTCAAGCACCTTTCCTGTTGCAGAAGACCAAGAAGAGAACCGTATTTCCTGTCAGAGATGGGGTCATCTACCGCGTGCGGGTCAGGCAAGGCATGATGATATACCGAACTGGTAAGACTGGGAGTCCCAATCGAAGGGAAGGGCCATAAATCTGCAGGTTGAGTTGAATGACTCCGCAGAGCTGATGGCTGGTATTGGCCTGCCATGCCAGCAGCAGCAAAGTTCAGGCCAGAATTTGACATGCTCGTAGCAGAAGATGACGCATATGGTTTGGAGCAATGTGAAGAGAAATTCCACTGATGGGGAGACATGCTATCTACTTAAAAAGAGAAAGAAACATCTGAAGTCTCATCAATTCGTACTTTTTTTCCAAGGCAAGTTCCAGTGGACTTCTAAGGGAATGCTAGCAGATTGCACGTTCATTTTTAAAGAAATACATACTCACTTTAGTACTGCTTATCTTAAAATTCAACAACAGATTCATACTAAAAGCAGGCTAAATCATTGCCACCAATCCTTTCAAACTAATATTACATGTGTTTTCTTACAGGTCACTAGCATAAGCATGGTTTTAATTATTGCAAACTTAGACAAATATATTTTTGCAAAGACTTCAAATCAGGTCATAATACACTTAATGCATCTGACAGTGATGGAGGTTCTTGGCCGAAAAACGAGGACCTGATCTGCCAACAGGCCCAGGGAGAGCTGGGGAAGCATCTCAGAAAGCACAGTGGTTTACGCAGGAAGTCTCAGCTACATAATGCAGTGCTTTTCAGGCATGATTTTCTTGCTTTCTGTTTACATGCAATTTCAATTTTAAGCACGCTGTATCTTAAATTCCTTAGTGAAAGCCAGTCACCCCTGTCTAACACCACACTCATGCACCAAAAGCAGCTCACCGTTCTTCAGGACAACAGTCTCCTCCTTGTGCTTTGTGCTCAGGTCTTGTGGGTTCTTGGCGTTGCTTAGAGCTCTAGAAAAATGTTCATCTACCACGCTGTTAATATCCCCTTGGAAATATGTAAATACAACACTCTGAGACCCCCATTCTGTTTTCACCGGTTCTTTGCTTTTACACAGCTTTGGAGAGAGCTTCCTGGTTTCTTCCATTTTTAATAACCAACAGCACCTGCCAAAAACCCCACAACAACAAATCAGTCAAAGAAATACTATTCAACTTAAAGTTCACAGTCAGTGGTGAGCCCATCTTCCCCCTGAAACTGGTAGCGCCAGAAGAACTGTTACTAACAAGAACAGATTCTTTATCTGGGTTTCTGCTTCTTCCATGCACTTTTTCTTTATGGATTTCCTTAGTGTATACTTCTAATACAAAATACTTTGAGTACAAAGCCAAAGGAGAAACCTCTCCTTTAATACGCATTGCATTTCTCAGAATTGTGATGGGAGTCTACTTCCTCCGATCAGACAAATTTGAGTCCTTAACTCATTCACAATTAGACAAATTTGAGTCCTTAACTCGTTCAATCTCCTGCTGCTGAACTCCAAATCTGATATAACTGTACAATACACAGCTTTAGTACGGGAGATTTTGTCTTCAAGGCAGTGAATGGCTCAAAGAGATGCCGAGGCCTTGGTGGATACCAGCGTGGTACGAGTTACCTGGCAATGCCACAGCATCAGCTCCATCGAGATATAAAATGGGAACATCTATTCACCAGCTGTCATTTCTCATTCTGCCTTCACTCATCTTGATAACCCTGAGCTTAGAGCTTAGGATCCGGTACAAATATGCCCTGAGGACAGAACTGTGCTAAAAGAATTGAAGCTCTTGGACAAATAATTCAGAGATGGCATCAGCCCTGGATGAAGTTCAGGGTGAATCTATCAAAATGTTTTGTCCAGTTCTGGTTTTTGCGTTGTTCAGAAAACACATAGACAGAGTGAAAAAAATAAAGATGAAGAAATATTAATTGGAAGTTAAAATAATAACAACTTTAGATAAGGTGAAGTACCTTTATCACTGTCAGCACAAACTTCCACAAGGAAAAGACTTCTGAGAGCCTTAGTTGCTTCACCTGTTAGAAAAGGATACTCAGATTAAATTACTGGAAATACAAATTATGGCAAATTCAAGTAAAACAACCAACCAAACAAAAAACCTTATTGATTTGAAACAACTTACCTAAAAACTTGGTGTTTCTGATGGTTGCTTAAAACTTTGGTAGCAAGACTGCTAAAACATACACTGTAGTTCAGTCAGAAGTTACGGATTTAAGGCAAGAATTACTGTGAAATACTTTGCAGGAAGTTAACAGAAGACTTTAAGGAGACCAGAAAGGAGTCTTAAAAATCTCTACTGCCAGATATGGTAAGAGTAGGACAAGGGATGTCACTACTTGCCCTGGAGAAGCATCATTTTTTTGCATTCGTGCAGTTTCTGGCTGCAGGGGAGCTAGTTCTACAACCCAAGCTCACATGTTCTGCTCTAATCAAAATCATATTTGGCAATGCTCGGGCTATGAATGCAGGGAGAAGTAACTGCTGTTTCTATTCAGTTTTCCAGTCTCATTGTCAGCTCATCGCATAGCATAGCATAATTGATTTACCTTGGTAGCAAAAAAGAAGGTTGTTATTTTTTGGAGACTGGGAAACGAAACCTTGGGCCAATAACCAGTTTCATAAGGCAAAACCTTATAAATCACTAGATTTGTGTTTCCATCCAACTAACTCTGTAATACTTAGCATTGCTTAACCTATTCAGATACATTTATCTGTTTTCTAATCACAAACCCCCTAATGCTCAGAAGCTTCCTAATAAACACTGCACTGATCTGTGTCTCAAAGGGTATTCTGAAGAATCTACAAAGGCTGCCTCCAAATGGTCCTTTGGTGTTTCTTACGTGTGAAAAGACTGTTCAGGCTGCAAAGCCAAGCATTCAGACATTAAGAAATAGGATTAAGATTATCCAGCCACAATCCATCTTCCTTTTTAATCTCAAGCCTCCATCTACAAACTTCTCGTCCATGTTTATCATTTGCTTCCGTATGTAGTTTTGCTTGTTAGCTCTACCTCCCTTATATTCTCTGTTCAGTTCTCCCCCTCCTTCATGATCTCTTGCTCAGCCAGCCCTAGAGCCCTGTCATCAAGTGCCAGTTTATGTTCCAACTCAAGAGTTCCTCAGTCCCCGTCTTAGGATTTCTGTCGCTTTGCCCTTCTTGTGTCCATTTCCCCGCTCCAACCTCTGGTCCACCTGAACACGGTGGCACGGATGGGACAAATACAGGTTGGTCACCAGTTAGGAAACACAAGACACTACTCCATAACAGTTGTCTGATTCAGAAGGCAATCTTTAAGAACTTTAAAACTGACCAAACTTTGCCACACACAGAAGACTTAAACCAAAAACACCTTCCCCCGATTTACAGACACTTTCCCAAGGCACATGAAGGGAGCAGGGACTAGGATAACTCAGCCTATCAACTGGAAGAACTTCAAGCACAGGAAGAGACACTGTTTTTTTCCCCAGTCTTGTTTTAGAAACCACCCTGCTGTTTAGGTTAAGGAACTTTCTGGTTGCTCAGCTGGAAGCCAACACTTGCTGTGAAACATTCCAACCCAAGCGGTGAAAGCTTGGCAAGAGACCCCATGGCCTGCGAAAGGACTGCATCAGGCCATCTCAACAGCAAGCAGCAAACCAGCTCTTCCTACACTGCTCTGCCACATCAATGTGCAATTTGCAGAGCGTTAGCTGGGGCACAGAGGTCTGTCTTTCCTCTTCCTCCCGCAGTGCAAACCAGCCATTGTAAACCTTTTACCACTTTATTAACATTCTTTAACTTGCTCCTGATGTTAATTGTAAGCTCCTTCTGCACAGTTTATTGGTGTGTAGCAGCTGTTAACGCTTGTATGAATTGTGTCCACAGGAGCTACAATGCTAGAAAATCTTTTTTTTTTTTTAATTAAAAAAAGAGCAAGAACGATTATTCACTTGTTTTTTCTCATTTCCCTTAGAAACCTCTTGTGCTTTCCAGCAACTAGTCACAATGAGGCTGGACACAACCTAACTGAGTTACATCTCAGTCCTCTCAGTGATCACATGTGCATGAGGAATCAAATTCCCCAGAGTCAGGAGTCAGATTTGGAGCGCTCTGGTCTTCATTACCTGAACTTCCCATTCTTCTGACTGCCAGCAGGAAGTGTGCAAAAAAAAGGCAGAAATCCTTCCAACTTGTGTCTGCCAAAACCCGTTGTCTAAATGTAGTAGAAGCGGAGCCTGAGATGACGTCCCAGCTCACATCACACTACCATCAGAATGTGTTAATTATGGAAAACAGTGCAAGCAAATATCTAAGTTATTTGTCCTTCAGGATGGGTGGTCAACATGGGCTTAAGAGAGGCAGCTCTTGCCCGCTCATGGTAGGTGACAATACTTCACAATACTTTTCACATTCCCCAGCCTTGCTAGCAGTATTAATTTCCCATCACTGCAGCATCAGGCAGAGATCTCTGTTCTTCTCTATTTTACACAGCCCAAATCAGTTTTAAAAATAAATAAAGTACAATAGTAAAAAAAAATCCTCTTCCCAAGTACACAGCAGTAATTTAACATGCAGGCATTCTCCTCCATCAAGTATCTTTCAAACAAGGGAACATTTGAGAAAGACAGTGAGCGCACATCGAAACGATCCTTGAATTCTCCTACCTTAACTCACTGTCACGAGTGGTGTCACACCAGTAAGATTTTCCAGAGGCGGGATGGTCATGCCGTGTCCCGCAGTTTGGGATCCTTCCCCCGGCAGGCTCTGTGTCCCCCGCAGCGGCTGCAGGAGGAGACGAGCGGCGCTCAGGAACCCCCCAATGCTTTCTAGCCTCTAGCTGCGAGTGAGCTAGGCGTTTCCTTCAGCCTATCTGCAAAGAATGCGTGAAATGCACTCCAACGAGTCAACCAGGTTAGGAGGTTTCAGGAATGAGGAAAATAGGACTGTAAGTAGGGTGGGTTTTTTTTTTTCTTTTATGACAGTGTGTACACAATAAAGAAGACAGTGTCTGGACTTCAGAAGACTTTAGTGTGAGATGATAAACAAGTTATGGCAAAGAACCAAACTTGGCCAGGGTCAGAGAGGACTTTCCTATGCCAGACTACAGCACATTCAGCATTAAGTGTGTGACTACAAACATCTGCAAGAAGGAAAAGATGATCTGATCATCAGCAAAGTTGGATAACCAATTTTCTGTGTTCTTCACTGGATCTGTATAAAGCACTACAGAAATCTTCAGAAAACAAGAATACCATTCTTGTTCTGCAAAGGTTGCAAGCAAGAAACAGGTACTTTGTAGGTTTTTTTTTTCACAGGAAGTTTAACAAAATTACCAAATTGCAGCTGCTCCAGAAATACTGAATCAGGGACTTCTATGCAGTAGCTTAACAGTTGTTTTTACTCACCCAGAAAATAGGAGAGCAAACTCCAATTCTCTCTGCCTAAATACGTATTAACCTGCCCTCTCAAATATGTATTAACCACCTCCCAGAACAACTTAACTACAAGCATGTAAGACTTCCCTGGACAGTGCTTCAGTCTTTTATTGACACACTTTCTGCATAAGCACATTTTCATTGTGAGGCAGATGGGATTCCTGTCTATCAGCAGGGTAAGTGCCCTCAAGGTCTCCATCACTTGTTCTTTGATCCCCTTTTCTAAATGCTCCATAGAGCTTCCTCCAAAAACTTAGGTTGGCAGTTAAAGCACTCACAAGGTTGTTAAGTGGCATCAGTTGGAAGTTCCTCAAAGAACTCCTGGGTAAAGCAATGGGTAAAATGGGTAAAATCCCTGTTCCTTTGTAGTGCAGGAACTGAAACAAGTGATTTCCAGGCTTTTTAAGCATTCAGAGTGTGAAGCTCTGAAGAAGAAAAAAAATAAATAAAAATCTCAATTCCTGAGAACAAAAATTCAAATTGTGCTTGTCCTTAGCAAGCAAACAAAACCCAAATCCCCACAGCAATCTCAGTTGTAACTACAGTGCCCACAGTCATTCCTCCTGCTCCTCTCAGCTTCGTGGAGGGTCCATGAGCCAGAGACAAAGCCCAGGAAGAGGGAACAAACACCCCTTGTCCCACCGCGAACACAAACACGTACGGTTCTACTGCCTTGTACACTGGCCGCCAGATGGAAAGCTCTGGCACCTTAACAGGGACATTTTATAAACTGCAATCACTGGACACCAAATGCTGCAGTATCTTTTACTGAGGAAAATATAAGACAAATGCATAATCTCAAAACTAATCAAAAAGACTTGCTTTGCTCACGAATTTGTTTATTAAAAAGGTAGTATAAAACACAACCCCTTTAAGAAACAAAAATGATGACAAATCAAGGGATTCTCAGATGTTATCACAGGACTAGGTATTATTCAAATATGATTTTAATTTTTTTTAAATGTTGGTTTTCTAGAGGATAAATGAAAATGACCAATTTAACTTACAGAAAGAAAATAATCTGTCAGAAAAATTCGAAAGTCAACTTACTGAAAAGTTTAATCTAACAATATACTTTCATATTACAGAATGAGCAAAAAACAATTTGCTGCAAAATATTTCATAATTCTATAAATATTTTACAGAACTTTCAGAGTATCCTGACAGTAAGACTTCAAGCCTTGTATAATGAGCACTAAAATACACACAAGTCAAATCAACACAAGTACACAACTTACAAATTCATTTATCATACTGCAGTATGTTTCCTCCAATTCAAAAATAAAAATAAGAATTAAATTAAATCCAATTAAAATCTAAATGTATTTTTTTTTTAATTTTTTCAAAATTTCGTTATGCAGTTCAAGAACTCAGGGTAGGGATATTGTTTTACTTGAAAATTTAAAGCCAAGTTTGTGATTCTATGAAGCATCCAATACCTTTAAGTTCTATTAAGTGAATTAAGCTAAGTATTTGTAATTGCAAATAGATTGACCTAAACTGAATGTCTAGGACACGTTTTAGCTAAAATGCACTGCATTTAACACACTAATGATTTTAAATGAATTGCAATCCGTATACAAAATGTAAGTTGCATGAGGGACTGAAATTCAATTTAAAAAAGTAATTAAAGTCAGCAGGAGAAACAGATAAAACATTTTGATGCAAAATGAAACTAATTCTCTCTTTACAGCTGTACATGAACATTCCAGAACCTGTTACAACTTATGTGCCTTTGCTTTCAGGGCTTTTTGTTTGCGGACACCTACCTTGGCCGTGCTCCTCACACCCTGTAATCTCTGGTGACTACTCCTAACTCCACACAATCATCTCGCCAGCAAACCACTACGTCGCACGATTGCGAAGCCAACTCCCAATCTGTCTCGAAGCTAAGCAACTGGGTTTGCATCGCACGGTTAAGAAAGCGATTTTCTGTGCCAAATTATGCTGAAGCACCGTTAGTTAATACTCTTTTGCCGCTGTTCTATTTAAGTGGTTTCGCACCTGTTTTGTCACAGGGTGCAAATTACTAGAAACGGCTATTTCTCCAGTTCAAAACTGAGCCACAATGATATCCCCCAACTGTTTCAGCCTGCTGCTGGGTATTGTTTTTGTAATATACGGAGGGAAGGAGACAGGTTTTCTTCTCTCACCACGAGCCTAGGGATGAAGGAACAGCCAGTATACTGGAACCTGGGAATGGAATCTGAGAAAAATCAGAAACTCAAAGAGTTTGATTTCATCACTTCTAATGAGCCATCAGAAAGTACTTTTAATTAAAAGAACAAATATAATGAAAATTGCACTGGGGTTTTAACTTCTTGCCGATTTATTTACGACAACACTCAGTGAGAAAGATAATGTAAGTTTAAAAAGGAACTCGGCTTGTTCAGCTTCAGATTTGTTTTAATTTGGTATTAAACGTTACTGCTCTATAGTAAAAGATTTTCATAATCACACTTCAAAATAGCAATTTTATTTTTTGTGAAAAAATTTAATTTACGTTCAGATTAATTTATAAAAATTTGCATTATTTAAAAAAGGAAAACATCTAAAGAATTCGGTCTCAATGAAAATCCGCTGAAAAGAAAGTCACAGCTGCATTAACCTCTCCATAGACTATTAAATGCCTCAATAACTCAATGAATAGTTTAGAAAAATATATTTTTACATTTTACTGGGGAATAACAGAGGTAGACAAAAGGAAAATATCAGTTTGTCGCACTTCTGAACAACATATTTTCATGGAAAAACAGCTTTTATTTTCTTAAGAACCCTAGTTAATAAGGAAAGCCAGGAAAGCATTTGGTCTCGGTCTCTGTCAGTGCTCTACTTCAGTGTGAAGTCTAGAGGAAAATGTGAAAAGGTTTACCATCGTGTTTGACTTTTGAAGCACGCCAATCAAGTCTGTACATCAACTGGAGGGAGGAAGGTTACTGCACATATAATGATTCTTTATTTTTCAAAGTCTTTTTTCAAACACTAACACTAACCTTATTTTTTATATCTGATACCATGATAAGGCTTCATAGAACTGTACAATATTTATATATTTGTCAATATTTTCCCTATATCAGTTGCAATTCCACTGTAAAACAAGTAATTTAACTGTGTAGAGTGTTACACGACTAGGTTAAAAAAACAAAAAGCACCTAACAAAACACAATAGTTTAACAGATGTGAAGCCTGGAGTCTAGAAGCTGGAAAAAAAGAAAGGAGCACTGAAAGCAACACCCAGCACATTAAATTACACTTTTCATATCCAAAAACTTCCAGCCCTCAGGGGTCTGTGGTGTTTATCACCAATAAAAATACCTGAGGCAGAACCATCACAACCCGGAGATGTAATCTGAATATGCCACTACGTGCAGCTACAAACCAGGCAGTATTTCAGATTCCCTGAATTACTCAAACACCTCTTTTGTGGAAATGTACAAATCACACACTCCTAAAGATGAGAAAATGGAATTTCTTAGCTGGCAAGAGTTATCGCTCTTCTTTGTAACGCAACTCAAAACTGGAAATCTGTCACGCCAGCTTACAACGAGCCCCCAGATTGTTAAACTCTGAATTCAAGTATCGTCTCTGTTTTAAGACCAGATATTTTGTCACAAAAAGATATAATTTATAACCACAATGGCAAGTGTTAACTTAGATGCTCTGGTTGGCATAACTACCCATACATACTGATTACATACTAGAAAAAAAACAAAAACCAACCCCCAAACAAACTCAGACTACCATGTAGACTTGTGAAAAAAAACATAGATAGCAATCTAAGAGCACAGTTTGAAAACACTGATTTTCAGAGTACTCTGAATACTTCAGGATGAAAATCTAAGAATTACCATCTATGGTTTCTTGCAAACCAATGTGAATTAAAAAAAATTTCAAAAGATCCTCCTTCCAAATGTGCACTAGTAACCATCCACACGAACAGCGTGCTATGAATTTAGCACCCATATTTTAATTGTTCAGTGCCAAAATCCATATTCTTCTACCCTTAGGTATCAAAATAACAGGATTCTAAATTAAGAATGACTACACCCATAACAGCTCCCCTGAAGTTATTTCTGTAAGCCCGCCACTTAAGACATCTAAAATCAGAACGTCTTCTAAATCCTCGCTTTTGGAAGCATTTCTAAGAGGGCTAGCATTTGCTTTTTCAGTGTAAAAGAAAATTATTTTAAAGCATATTTTCAGGTATTCTAACTTCTGCACAACAAATGTAGGTCAAGCTGCCAAAAGCCTTCAAATTTTATGA
Organism: Apaloderma vittatum; assembly: GCF_000703405.1. Taxonomy (NCBI): domain Eukaryota; kingdom Metazoa; phylum Chordata; class Aves; order Trogoniformes; family Trogonidae; genus Apaloderma; species Apaloderma vittatum. The sequence continues at coordinate 80,951 of NW_009726772.1, forward strand.
AATACAGAAGATCCTTCCACTCGGAAACGTAAGGCTAAACTGTTGAGAACTCATACTTACCATTCTAAAAAACTTAAATGAAAACCTTTCTCTAAGAATAAAGCAAAAACTAAACAATGCCAATACATCAATCAAACACCCACTTTGCATACCTAGTGCATATAGACCATGAAAGCTTAAGATCGGTCTTATTTCATTATGGCCTAGAATGTGTGTGCTCATGCATTTCCAGCCTCCTTGACATAATTCCAGCCTCAACAGAAGATCTAGACAGGGGAAGAAAACAAGAATTTATTGAATGCTACGATTTAATAATCTGTCTTCACTTGGTTTGCCTTATGCTGGCGAGGGCATCGTTGTTTGGTTTGCACTTCCTCTAAGTTTGCAACGTGGTACTACTCTTAGAATTTGCTACTAATGCATAGTAACATATCCAATGCATTTACCCTACACGTATCACAGCATCTGTTCCATAAAACGTACTCAGGACAAGAATAATTTTTAAGGATGAGTTACTGACTTTCAAGGGGTACAGGAAAATTAACAGTAAAATCCACAGATCTTGTAATAGCTTTGCATTACTTAAGTTACAGATAGTTACACAAACTTAAGGGTTGGAACATATTTCACACTTATATAATGAAACACTGACAAGCATAGTTAGAACAAAAGAAGCCTGATGAGTTTTACTGCGTTCTTGGCAACTTGAGTTACTTTACCTGAACAGCCAATTAATACAAACTTTGAGAACCTCATTAAATACTGCTTTTAATGAAAACTTCAAAGCACACAGCTGATGACATCCTAATATGCATATATTCATATGAAACGCTCTGCAGTCACCCTGAAGAAAGGGATGAACTCAAACACCACCCTAAACCCCACACTTCCAGGAAGCATTAAAGACGTTATGTATCTGCTTCACCATCGCTGCCAGCAAGGCTGCTGTCTGTGGACGCAGCACCGTCTTCATTAATGCCCTCGCCATTATTCTCCCTCTTACGGGCTTCATCATCAGCATCCTCCTTAGCTGTGTCATTAACTTTTGAGGGCTGTCTGCCTGCAGGGGCTTTAACGCTACTTGTCGAGGAATCTGGATCAGGTGGAGTTTGCTGCTCCTTTGCATCAGGATCCTCTAAAAACGATCCCCACACCTTGAGCCTTTCTTCTCTTTCTCTTGCAGTCTCCTCCACCTATTAAAGATACGTTTATGCACATCATTACAAAGTTGTACTTTGTCAAAATGAATATTTACACAGATAAAATGATACAAACATTTATATTGCAGTGATATCTCAAGACGTTCATGCTAACCATGAACTAATGACCTGTACATCCAGCGGCTAACACTCTTAAGTCGACATCTCCAACAGACAATTCTTCAAACATCAAACCGGTCCTTTAAATTTTTTCTCAACTGACTAATTAAGGACTTTTTTTTTGGAGACATAGTAGCATATTTTGAGAAGCCAGATAGGGTAGGGGAAGGGTATGGGGATGGGAACACCAAGCACTTCTCAAATTAAAACAGATTTATAGGTTGGAGGAAATATTTGATTAAACAGAACCATGAGAGGCTACCTGATAATCCGTTACACCATCCCACGTTTCAGCACTGAGCTGACGGCCACCGAACCATCTCCCATTTAGAGTCAGCTTGCACAGATCAGCTTCTGTTGCTTCTTTAAATGATACAGAAGCCACGCCATCAGGGTGTCGCTGTAAGGAGAGAAAACTTTCATTTAACAGTTTTCTGGAGTATTTATTCCAACATTTTTTTAGATTGTGTTACCAAATCAGTCAAGATCATTAATAATCGTGTTAGAAAAATTCAATTTGCACAAACACGTTGTGTTCTACTGGTACACAGAACAGACATTTTGAACACAAAAAACAAATGCTTCACCTAGTTTAGCTACAAACAGAAGTATTTATAAGCTTTCAAACTTGTGACATATATGCAGGTTGTCAGAAGAGTCAGAGCTTGCCTTCACAGAGGGTGATGTAGATGGGTGCTCAGAAATTAATTTCCAAAACAGTTAATTTTAAAATACTGAATGATTAGGTCACTTTTCCATGAAATAAATACAAAAAACCAAATAAATGCTCCACTAAATGCTTTGCACATATACACATTACATCAGTTTTGCCAACACAACACGTAAAAAATACCTACATCAAATATGAGAACCTTCTTTACTTGACCAAACTTTTCGCATTCTGTCCGCAGATCTTCTCTGATTTCATTTAGCACTAACGGATCCTCCTGCATTGCAATCACACAGGTTAAATTAAACAGAAGCACGTACTTAGCTCTACTTTTGCTCAATCACCACTGGAATGCAATCTATTAAAATTTCATAAATGAGGTGTAGTTATGCTGCATTTTCAAAGCCATTTGGGAGGTGGCAGACAGCTCTCATTTGAATTTAATAAATGCTCCTTATTAACAGGGCTATTTTGTGCTGGTCTCCTCTCTCCATCCCAAACAGGGATGTCAGGATACACACAGTGAAAAAGGCTGATTTTTTTACCACCACCTTTTTCTTGCTTTTTTGGAAATAGATGAATGAATTTTAAGCAGACGCTTGACACAGGAAACAAAACCCTGCCCAAACAGGAAGTTTGATTTTGTTCTTAACTGTTTAGAATCTTGTTAAAATTCTTAGGGCAGAAAGCTCAGACAACATTACGTGTAACAGCGCAATCTACGGGCGCAAACTGCATCTTTGTACCTCAAAGTCCTTTGGGTGAAACATATTCCTAATAATAACGATGCGTTCGTGTCGCATTCGAGTTGCGCCATCTTTCTTCTCAGGCCTCCAATCCAGCTGTCTAATGAAATGAAGCAACAGTAAGAAGATATTGTTGCGGCTCTCTTCAGTTTCTACAAGTATTTGTTGAAAAAAAATCATTAATTTGGCATTTCTTGCAATACATCAACTAAAACATGTACTTTTGACACAAAGAGTTAAGTTATTCTTCTAAAAAAATGCAATAATCACCCAGTCCTTCTACACCCACTTCTTCTACAGCACAGTTGAGGTTCTAAGGTACTTAAATGCTCACAGAGGGAATAGAAATTATTTTAAAAATCAAAGCATTTTCTTAAACACTGAAAATCCCCCATCTCTAATTCCTTCTCCTAATACCAGCTCAGATAAGGGAACCAGCTGCTGCCAAGTATAATAAAAATGTCACTATTTTAGCATTTTTTCCTAACTTATTTTGTAAAAAGAGACACATTATTCCCTCTGGTAAAACTGAACTGATTTTACTTAAACAAGCATGCAGGAACACCTTGAGTCTTACACGAGCATTGCTGCACGATGTATTTTGTTCCACAGTGTACAGAGCCACTGCCACAAGCTAGCAATGTAACCAGGACTTTGCCTTCTCAGGAAAAATGTTACTGCTCATAGAAATATCTACTTCATATCCTATTACAAAAAAAGGACACATTCGTTTACACTTTTTAAATTTAAAAATCTTACACTGGGGGGATTTTGGCTAAGTTCCTTCTTGTATCTGCTACTTTAGCTCAAGAAAAACTTGAATTTCCAATGAAGGCAGTTTTGCAAGGAATTTACTCTTCAGCTCAAAAAGAACACCAGCTGAAGTCAGTTTATTTACACAAATCACTGTCAAATGCGATTTCACTATTTTCATACTTCTCTCTCCACACTGGAGATTTCTTACAGCAAGAACTGACAATGTGTCTTTGAGGTAGATACATTTCAGGCTACTCTTATTTTTTATTGACAAGATATCAAGTAGCCGTTGCCTCCCTGGCAAAATACTTCTGTATTACTATTTAAAATGTTTAGTGGAATGCTGCTTTCCTTAAAATATCAGGAGTCCTATACCCTCAAACTTCCTTCTTCTTTAATCCACATCTTCTTGGCTCCAAAGGGCAGAAAAACAAATTTTAAATGTTAAAAAACAATGAATCTAGGTGCAATTAAAAAAAACCAGTGTAGTTTATACCAGAGAGATATCTGGGGTACATCTACAGAGATGTTTTAGCATTTGCTCCTAAGGAAGGTGGCATCTCTTACCCTTTGCAACTAGTAAAGCATGGTACGAACAGTATGTGGACAATCAGAGTTATTACCATACAAAACAAAGTTTAGATATTGTGCCAGGACTTGGACACTCACACACCAAGAGAAAGTCTTTTATCTCCCAAGAGCTGTAATATTTTCCTCTATACTCGAAAGGAACTTGGTTCCCTACATATTATTTTAATGTGTCAGTCAGGAAGAAGTTCATTAGGCCAACATTTCATTTAGAGGTTCCTCCCCTCCAAATACCTGTTATTTAAACTATTTCACTGTCAGATAAGACTAGAATTTTTGCATAACTGTGAGGACTGCATTTGAAAGAAAGCAGCACTTTACTAATAGCACTTAGGATTCAAGCAATATTTTACTGAAATAAAAAATACAAACTTCTGCTGTTGAGACAACTTCTTCTTGTAGTCTTTACATTTCTTCTTCTTTTTGCTTGCATCATACTCCCCCTTCAGTTGAAACTTTGCAACTTCAACATGCAATTTATAGCCTCTAATTTCTGCCTCGTCCAGAAGTCTCAATGCAAGTTGAACTGATTCTCTCTATTTGAAAATAAAACAGAGCACAAGCTTTAAAGCACATGGCACAGACAAATTATTCCAATAACATTTAATTAAGAATACTGTGCTAAGAACCAATTCCCTGCCAACCATAATGCTATATCTCTTCCAAATCTGGACACAGAGCTGAAAGTGCTATCTTTACCAAAACCCAGTATTTCTTCACCACTGTTACAGCAGATTAACACTACCAAAAGCAACTGCACATATTTCATTCAAATATGTCCAAGAAAATAATCTGCCATGTCCAAGCAAGACAGTGAACTTAAAGGCAAGAATAAAAAAACTTCAAGGGGGCTGATTTCCTATAAAGCTTGTATCACTTTTTCAAGAACAACAGAAATTGAGGCTCTCAAGTAATTCTGTAACATTTTCTTTAAAGTCCTTTAGAGCAGAGACCGTACTTTTGCACGTACTTGTGCACTGAACAGCCCTAACTACTGAAATTTCAAAACTAGCACAGACTACAAGGCAGTTGATTTAGTACTGCTTGGTGCTGCCTGCAGAATCAAAGCAGATTGCACTTGAAAGCACCAACTTTACAAATTGCTCAAGTGGAACACACAAAGGGAATAGTACTGCAGCCTAAACTTGCACAGGTTAATATGGAATACAAGAACGGTTCTGAACCTAAACAGTTCTCAGCTACAAGCTGCAAATAAACAACTCCAGTATGTTCATTCCTGTCTCACTGTTTTTGTGTTCTCGGCCATATAGTGGCATATTTTCAAAGTAAAAGGTGAAGAAGTGCCCCATTTGCCCCCATAATCACTGGCATCTAAGACAGGAACACACAGAAATATGTTCAAACGTTTTCATGGGGAAGGTGGAAGTGGATATGAGGAAACCAACTAGGTGCACAAGCAGGTAAGTGGATGTTTCTGAAACCAGACTCCTAAACTCTAAGTTATACTTTAGATATTTCAAGAATTTTCTGAATATGATTCTGAAACAGTGGCCACACATCTTCAGTGGGAAAGTAAACTGCATTTCAGTGCACCACTGACCTTTAGATAGCAACAGAGGCCATCTCCTTTTAGATTTCCTTCCTTATCTTTGTACAGTTTGATTTTGTGTTCTTCTGTCTGAGGATCTCTCATAATGATACCACACTTTGACATGACTTGTATAAACTCATCTTTTGTAATGTCTGGAGGTAAACCTGCAAAAAAAATATTAAAAACAGAAAGCTCAAGTATGTTAATTGTATTTTAAAACCTCATTAGAACAAATGCCCTACAGTGTTTCTTTAAATGAAAGACACAAACCTAAGGATGAAAGGTTACATACATCATAAGAAATCACTGCCATTGGGACCTATATTTTTGATGTTACCTTTTAAACATTACTCATAACAGTAGTTTGAAAATCCTTTCACTTTTTAGTATGTATAGCATACAGCAACATCTCTGTGCTCCTTGATATGCAGACCTACAGCTTTAGTGCCATACATGATACCGAGATTGCAGCGGGGACAATGGCCCAGGTGAATGTAATTATCCTGCCAAAGTTTCAAGATGCTCTGCACCTCTAGGGACCACAGTTAAAAAAACCAACTCGACCCATGAACAGATGACTATCTTCTCCACCCACAAATCTGAAACAAAAAGTGCAATGGATAATGTATGGGGTTTTTAAAGATATGCACTTTGAATTGAGGACAAGAAAAACCCCAAAACTTGTTCTCATTATACAGTTCCTTAGAAGCGTGCAGAAATTATTTCTTTTTTATCGGCTGTGGCTTGCTTAAAAGAAATTAGTGACTTGCCTAACACAGTTCACAAAATATCATGCTTTAAAGCACGGAATATGTCTCTTATATTACTTTCTCACATATACAAGTTAAAGGTCACAAAGACATCACGCAGTCAGGAACATAAAGTTAAGTAGCTTGCACACGGCCGACTGAATAGGTAATATCAGAAGTCAGTGAGACATACATGAGTCTCCTCTACCATTTTTAGCTCAAAGTAGTTAAATAACTGCTATTACTTACCAGTCACATAAACATTTGTGTTTCTGTCTTCTTCCACGTGAAACCATCCTAAAACCAGAGTTTTAATTCAGTTATGTGAATATATTAATCATAAACAAGGGAGCATACACTGATGTTCACATTCCATCAGATTTATACAAATGTTTGCTTGCTCACAGGAAAAGCTCTGAACAGGCCTTAATTTGCTTTTTTCCCACTCTGTATATGGAATGCAGAGGATACTTAGAAATATCATACAACTTTAAAACCATTCAGGAAATTTTCAGGACAACTCCTATCTTTGCTGTACACCGTAAAACTGAACAACCGCCAGTTTCCACTCACTATTATACAGGTTGCAGTCTACGCAGAAGGAAACACTTTGTCACTCACCTGGCTCCAGCTTCCGTTTTTCTGACTTTTGTTTTGGATCCGTTTGTTGTGATTGCTTCTCATTTGCTGACAGTTGCGTTCCTGATGTCTTTGAACTTACTGGTTGCTTACTTTCAGGTGCTGTGCCAGAAGCAGATGAACTGTCTGTATTGTCTGCGTGGAAGCCATAGTTGGCATGATATGTTGCCAGGAAATCTTCTGTTATCTGAAAAGAAATTAGAGAAAATAATCCAAAATTTCAAAGAACTACAAAATCAGGTTTGTAAGTGTTTTAATGTTAGTTAGATGATGGTTGTTTTCTAATTCAGCAACACAGAAAAATAACAGTATTTTTTAAATAGTTTAAAATAGTCATTGTAAAGCCACATACACAACAAGAACAATCAGTTTAGGCATTACCTGAACTAGACTAATTCCATACAGTGCATGAAGTTTTTAAACAAATGTTTCCCAAGTTATGCCTTTGTTTTCAAGTAAGGCTTTCTGCTGCTTTCCACATAAATCGTAGGAAGTTTTTAAACAAATGTTTCCCAAGTTCTGCCTTTGTTTTCAAGCAAGGCTTTCTGCTGCTTTCCACATAAATCGTATTTGCCTGAAGGACAGAAATCAAGCACTCCTGACCACGTTGAAGAGATAAAGTGACACTCAAGGTACGCCAGCAACTCATCCACGGATGATGAATGACTGACATCTGCAGGCATCTGCCCTTTCACCAAAACATTATCAGAGGTGACATATGTTTGTGCTGACAGACAATAAATACTGCATTTACACAGAGATATACCTTAACACAGTTTATAAGAACATGCACTCCACTCCCTATTCCTATTAATAAACAAATAGATAGCTTGCTTTTTTCTAGAGAGAGACTGTTTGGATAAAACATAAGATTGGCTATCTTTTAGAGAACAAACTAAAAAAACCCTGCAAATTATACCCATTATTTGCAGCCAGGTAAATTTTAATACTAGCCACTAGCAATAACATGCAAAGACATAACACATCACAGCTGATTTTGCTAGCATCACTGTATTAAGAAGTATTTTCTGAGGTTACACGCTCTAAAATGACTTATTCCCAAAGCTGAGTCTTTACTTTTCAGAATTTTCAGCCGACTGATGTGGCTTCATCTGTATTCAACAAAATTTAATGTCATTAAGCTGCCGTAAGAGAACAGCACAACAGACAGTTGTGGCAATGATAATAATGCCATCTTGTATCTTCTTTATTGATTTGAAGCTTGATATTTCAACTCTAAGCTTTTAGTATGACAGATCAAAAATGCAGAATTGACAGTAACAGGTTTGTCATGAGTAATGCAAGATGCTGTGGAGCTCCAGGTAACTTAAAAGTTTAGCATGAAATAGCTCCTGCACTGAACGAGATTTGTAACACACCTTGATCAGGAATGTACATGGTTGGTCTTGCAGACATGATATAACATAATGTGAAGAGAAAGGAAGAGTACTGACTGCTGCCTTTAGTGAAGAAAAGAAGGCTCTGCGTTCTCATTAGCCTCATTATATTTGACACTACCTATCTTAGCAAATCCTTGGTTTCACAGTTGATGAAATTCAGAAAATTAAGAAGCTTTTAAACTTTCTGGTGAACAGTATGATTCATTTTCATCAGAGAATCTACCACCAAATTAGTGATTAAACCTTCAACAACGAGCCATCTTCCTGCAGCAGCACTATTTTTCAGCTTCAAAGGGAACCACGCTCTCATGTAAAGCTAAATTTATTCTGAGCAAATTACCTACCATAGACTGTCAAATAGTGCCAATAATAAAGACTGTTTTTTCATAATATGCTATCATCCAACTACATATATCACTATTTCAATTTAAAAATGTATTTTTGCAAGCATAAAGGAATTTGTACCAGTATAAAGGCTTTTGTTGGAACTTAGGTAATACCATGCCTGCAGGAAAAATAAGCTCTCACAGAATTTCTTACTAGGGCTTCAATCCCATTCTGGCAGAGAACTTTACAGAAAGAGATCAGTTCCATCTCCACACCCACACAGTTGTACAGTTTGGGGCAATTAAGTTTATAGGAAAAGAAATACAATACTACAGGATATGCTAGCACGTAATTCACTACTGGTCACACTGAAACAGAAAAGATTAACCACATGAAGAACAGATATCCCAAGCGTACAGAAAACATCCAGCGTCTGTTTTTTTACAGTAGGTGATGAAGGAAGGCAGATGAATTCAATGTGCCATTTTGTTCTATGCTGTGAAGGACTATAAATAGTTGGTATCCATCAATATAGTACAATTGAAAGAAAAATCATTAAACAACACACAAAGCTGCAATCACTCTTACTAAATATTTGACTGTCTCCAAATCTTTTGAGGAATGCTGACAGTTAATATCATTCAGTTTTTGCACCACTTTGAAATAAGATTTAGTAGCAGTTCAGCACTCTATTGCCAAAGTAGAACAGCAGTGCAATACTAGTTTGTAGATGATGATTACACAGATCAGTCAGAATATTTTAATCTTTCGACACAGAACAGTGATAAGGGATTTTATTATTGCTCATGGGGCAGAGTAAGAACTGCAACTTCTGGCTCCTGCAATCTCTTAAATCTCTTTTGATAAAACATTCTCTTGAATGTTTTATTCTCTCGAATAATCACCAGCAAAGGGAAGTAACCTGAGATACTATGATATCTAGCTCGGTGGCCTATCTATGACACACAATGCTTCACAACGATTCTTTACCAACTTCTACTATGTATCAGTAAGGAACTTTGCTGTTCCTATACAATCTGTGCAACCCTTAATGTTAGCTCCTCTCTAAGACAGATATTAGAGCTAAGAAAGGCATTTAGGAAAGACTAATGTTGCTGAGAAGAGATAAATATAAAAAAATAAAAGAGAAGGAGGGGAGAGGGGAAGGGACAGCGGGGAAAAAAGAAGTACCCTTTGAAAAGTTAATGTGCTTACTGGATGTAGCACTCCATAGGGCGCCAGAGACACTCAGTTCTCCACTGCTCCACTTTGAGTGTCTGGATTTTTCACATGATTTTACCCCTCCATAAGCCATCAGCTACATGGACACCTTGCTAGGTTTACATACATACAAACTTGGCACTGCAGGCTTAATTCGCACTCAGATTCTCTGAACTGCAATGAATTCAGAGTCAGAAATAAGAACTAGCCATTACATTTATCAGATAGATGCTATAAAATGTCTTAATACTTCTAAATTAAGTAATTGCCCTCATTCATTGATACGCAATGACATAATATCTATTTCACTTGCACATCAGTTGATTGGCTCAAAACATTAAAACTATGTCCCCTTTCACCTTGAAGAACCACGTTGTTATTCCAAGTTCTTTTTATATACTTAAAACAGTTAAAAAAAAAAAAAAGTAACGTTTCTATTCTGTGGAATGCCTCTAAGCCAAACATGCTTCATTTTCAAATGCGTTTCCAGGATCTGAGGAGAGGGAAGGAACCATTTTTACGCAGGTATTGTTTTCAGATAATAACAAAACAGGGATATCATACTCCATTTTCATCTAGACCTCTTTAACAGACTAGTTCACTTCTTCACTGCCAACAGAAAGACAAAGATCACCACAGCTACTATGATAAAGAAACCTAAACACGCCAAAGGCAGTACCGACTCATTAAGATCCACAAATGTAACTGTGACTTCATGCCAGGCCCCGGCAATTCTACGGATTCACAGCCAGGGAGAAGAGCCAGCCCACGGCTCTTCCCAACAAAAGAACAGAGAGCAGCCAGGCAGGAGCCTGGCTCTGCCTGTGACAAGGCACTACGGACACTTTGCCGCAGACACATCTCGGGCTGAATCCACCCAGGCGAGACACCTCCGTGGGGGAGACCCAACACTCGACTGTTCCCCGTCCT
>NW_009726773.1:0-216 GCF_000703405.1 Apaloderma vittatum
CCCAAGCTTATATCCCTGTGTTACATACACAGGCATCCGTTTTCCTGGAAAGATTACACATATTCTTTTTCTAGGAAATAGAATCATAGAATCATAGAACAATTCAGGTTGGAAAAGACCCTTGTGATCATCGAGTCCAACCATTGACCCTACACTACAAGTTCACCCCTAAACCATATCACCCAACACCACATCTAAACGACACTTGAACACATC
>NW_009726773.1:473-12870 GCF_000703405.1 Apaloderma vittatum
CTCAGTCAGGTGATCGTAGCGCTAACAACACCAAGGTCGCGGGTTCGATTCCCGTTCGGTCCCCAGGTGTTGCCTGATCTAGTCAAGAAGTGGCGTCCCTGGTGGCAGGGAGGCTGGATTAAAATGATCTCTAAGGTCCCTTCCAGCTTAGGCCATTGTATGAGTCTATGATTCTATATCCATAGTTATCACGTGTGAGGCCTGGATCTCTGAAAGGCTTCCCTGGAGGCCTTCGGCGGTCTCTGGTGATCCCTTGTGGTTGATGGAGAAGTGTCTTTTCCTGAACTGCCCATAGAAAGACTTATCCTTAGCCTATCTCTCTTTGTGGAGTCCTTCTTGACTGGAGGCTGCTAATCTCTGTGTTCCTCCAGGGAACAACCACAGCTGATGGTCCTCAAAGACCCAACTGATGGTCCTTGATTGCCAAGGACAATACAACAATCACCTCCTCTAGGGTGCCAGCCCCAGTCCATATCTTTCCTTGCATAAATCCTGCCCATTTTGCACATTTCTGTCTATGGTATGGAACAGGAGCACGGTACATTTTGCTTTGTATGGAAACTGAATAATATCCTGTGCTGGCACCGCTTGGCTGCAAAACGCTTTTCTCTGACTTGGCCTGGATTGCGGAGGAGGGCGATGCATGTTTACACCAGCTGCGGTGCTGACCTAGTAACTAGGAAGTAGGGTTTTTTTTTGTTAAAGGATGGAATTGGTCCAATTTGGACTGTACAAAGCAGCTTTTTTAAGCTGGTCCTGCTGTGTAAGTTGAAAAACAGCGTTAAAATAAAAAATTAAAAGAACCCACCCTCCATAAAGAGGAGATCTTGAAGATTTTATCCTAATCGTATGGATGCTTCCTGCATTAAAGCACTACTGTAATGAGAATGTGTCAAAGGCTTTGCTGGAAAAGCCATTAAAATAGATTAGAGCATCTATCTGCACCATAAAAAGGTCCTTTTAGTAGAACTGCTCGTAATTCCAGCTGTCACAAGAGACTCTGTGAGCAGCCATTAAAACTGGGGAAGACTCAGCCCCATGGTCTTGCTTTGATTGTTTTCAGTGCAGAAAAGTACTTTGACCCTTGAGCTGTCTTTGCTTGGGAAACCTCTGCCGAGAGGAATTAATGAACCCTCATTAAACCGAGGTGATCGTCACCTCAGTTCCCAGCAGCCTGAGGGGAGGAGGATGAAGGCCATGCTGTGAGATGGGCTTCCCTTGGTCCCCAGCTCTGTCCCCACCTCCCTGAACACACACACACACACACACACACACACACACACGACCTGGTCACACAAAGGCTGGGGTGACCCAGCGCCCCAAGAGAGGTGAGCTGCAGCAAAGCTGGGGAAAAGGAGTTTGCAGAGACAGTAGCCTAAGGTAGGAGGAGAAACTTTGGTTTCTTTGGAGCTATAACAATCAGAACGTGTTCTTTTTGCTAGAAAAATTAGCCACATCCCCTCCTCTCTCTAGCAAATGTGTGGGTTCTTGTTAAAAATAAAATCCTCCCTCCTCTCTGAGGCTTTAGCTTAGCTGAAATGACATGTTCACCTGAGGAAAAATAACAGAGGAGGAGAAATCTCTGGCCCCCCACATCCCCAGGGAAGTAGTGGAGATCCCAGGATGGATACAGAAGGCTGAAGGAGCTGGGGAGTATCTGAGAGAGAACACAGGCAGGGTCAGATTAGCATTTTTGGATTTCTGCTCTAGTAACAATTCAGATACCAGTCCTCAGATCCTTGTTTTGATCCTTTGGAACTGGGAATATAAAAGGAGTGCTCCTCCATATTCAACAGATGCATCTGAAGAAGGTACAAAGGGGAGAGAAGGCACCAGATCCTTTAATTTCTTTGAGGAACCGAGCATATGAAAGAAGGTGGGGTTTTATTGTTTTAAAAGGGGACGAATTAGCAGGATTTAAAAAATCAGAAAAGAAAGTGAGGAGGGGAACAATTTTAACCTGTAATGGTCCTCTCCACATTCATTTCACTACTCCAGAGGCTGTTGCTCGTGCTGTGACTCCGCACAGGTTTTCTCACCCTTGTCCCCACTCCTAAACGCAGTCTTTGGGCATGATGCTGCTTCATCTCCTCTCCTCACGCCCCTGCTTTATTCCCTTCCCAAGAGTGAGGTGCAGCCTCAGAGGAGAGCTGGCCTTACCATTACACTCCTGGTGCATGGTCATGCCAGGACGAAGCTGGAGCTACCTCTGTGGGATTTGGGTTATTTTTTTTCCTCCCATCTCTCCTTCAGCCACATCTTTGTGCTGTAACGGTTCTGATTCAGCCTCGAGTGAAGAAACATTGCCAAGGCTGTTTGGCGTTTGAGGTGTTCCCTCTGGTCCCACAACAGAGCTTGTTTAGACAAAGACCTTGGCGCAGGCAGATGGTTTCTCTGCTGTCATCACTTCTGGCGTTTTACCTTTAACATGGTGCTTTTAATGCATCCTCTTTGTTGGAATAATTTCTCTTGCAGTCTCCACCTTCTGTCCTTTCATTTGCTGGTAGCCCCCAGTTGTGTGTCAGATATAAGTGTTTGGGCTGGTGTCTGTCTCTCCATCCCTTAACAGATGCTTACGTCATCTGAAAAATCCAAGTTACATTACCAGAAAAATAGACACGTCTTTTGATGGATGAAGAGGGGCAACTGTGCTTAGATTTGGTGGCACCTCTGAACACCCCACTTGTGATAATAGTTGCTGGTTTAGCAGTGAGACTGCATTTCTTTCCCAGTGTTTTGGTTGTATACATAGAATATTTTATAGTCCCGTTTTCTGCATTGAGGTCTGTTGGGGGGATTCTGCTTTGGCTTATCCGTTCCTTTAATGGCTCTGTAGGAGGATATGGGAGCAGTCACTTGGCAGCTCTGTGATTTGCTGGGGGTCAGGCTGCTTCAACAGTCATGCACATTGCTGTTGGTTTCCTATTGAATCCCAAAGCAGGTGGAATCCTTCCTCAGGAGCAAACGGCAGGACAAGTTTAGGCTGGACATTAGGAAGAAATTCTTCACGGAAACAGTGGTCAGACCCTGGAACAGACTGCCTAGGGAGGAGTTGAGTCACCATCCCTGGATGTGTTCAAGTGTCATTTAGATGTGGTGTTGGGTGATGTGGTTTAGGGGTGACCTTGTAGTGTAGGGTCAATGGTTGGACTCGATGATCCCAAGGGGCTTTTCCAACCTGAGTTGTTCTGTGATTCTATGATTCTATGATTCAAGCAACCCCATAGCTTTGCTGTCACTGCAGAGCACTGAGCAGTGGCTGTACAGTGCTGTTGCGTTTTATTTGCTTCCCTTTACAGTCAATGGCCTGACCTGCACTCCGCATAGACAGCCACAGAGTTTGAGCTTAATGAGTCGGAATTTGAGCTTAATGAGTCAATGGCATGTGGGACTGGGACAGGTGCCTGCTTCAAGCATGGGTGAAAGGCCCATTGATGTGTCTTATGACCTAAAATAGATGGGAATAGATAACAGTCAAAGTATGTTGGTGTTTAAAACTGCTCTGCAGCTGCCCTTGGCTGTTAATGCTCACCCAGACAGGCACCTTGCAGCTCTAGAACCCTCTGGGACTGCTGTCCTGGGACAGGCAGGAGGCAGCTGCTTGGTGTTGTCCTGTTTCTGCACTAAAACAGCCCGTGCACCCGCAGTGTTCTGCTGTGGGACGATTCCAGAGGGACTCCCAGCAGGGCAGGAGGCACTGCCCTAGACGTAGCAAATGTGGATTAGGTCCATGCAGAGCTGTGGCTTTCTTCAAGGCTGCCTCAGTTTAGGAAAAGACACCAGGACCCAGCCCCTGGGAGGCGATGCACTGTCACAGGGCGTCCTGCTTGGGCACAGCACCAGGCTGAGGGCTCAGAGCATTTCCCATTTGTCTTTAAAACCACTCTTGCAAGGACCAACGCAGGCCAGAGCCGAGACTGGTGAACAATCTTCTTGCTACTACTGCTTTGTAACAGGAAAATGAGCCATTTCTATACATGAAAGCCTGCAAGGTAACTAATATCCTGGCCATTAAATCCAACTGCAGTAAACTCCCTGTTAATAAGCTAGCTAAGAGCTCTGCTTGAAATTAATAAGTTGCAAATGACCCAAGAGCCACTGCTTCATGCTTGCATTTCTTTCCCCATTTACCCACCCAAAATTACAGAATTTAAATAGGAAGACAATCTTCATCTATGAGCTAGTATCCTTATTCGTAACTGGAGAGTTGTAAGGAACTAAGAGCCTTTCGGATTAATTAGAAACGTCAGCATCTCAGGGAAATTTGGAAGGGAATAAAATCTGGATTTGACTGAGGTGCACAAATATGAAGCTACGAGCTCCTAAGCGTTTGAGTTGTGCACGTGAGTCCCAGCCTTTCACACCTCTAAACCGAGTTAGGAAAACTTGCAGACTCCTGTTCTGACTCTAATTAATAGAATCTATTCTACTTTCATTGCATGTCACTACTTCTTAGAAAGGAGGAGACAATTATTCCGGAGTGTTACCCACCCTAATTTAATGTTGCGTGGAATAGCTGATGTGGGATTAAATCTAAGACTTTATGGCTACGACTTTCCAGACTCTGCCAACTCAAAGGGAAAGGACTTTTTTACCCAGAACAAAGGGAGTGTATTTCGTAAGGCAATGAGTCAAGAAATGGATAGAAAAGGGGCAAACCATTTTTCTCCCATGCCCGTTTTCCTGCGGATTCATTAATCGCTGTGTGCCATGGAAGGCAGCAGTTGCTGCTTGTGAAGCTGCGTTTGTGGGTGAATCCTGTGTACGTGGTGGTAGCCTTTGTCTGCGTTGCTGCGTCGTCTCTCTGCCTTGATGTATTTACAACAAACGTAGAGATACCGGAGCCAAAAAGTTGTGCGTGCCTTGGAATAGCTTTGCGTGTTTCTAGCCTGGGCTGAACTTGTGTGAAGCCTACTCTCATTAAATCCGTGAGCAACTGAGCGCATGCTGCACGTTACCTGTTGCCACCAGCCATAGTCCCCAAATTTTTAAAAAAAAAACCAAACCGAACAGGTCAAGTATGTGAGCACAGGACTGCTGGCAGAATAGAAAGCAGCATGCAGGGGACATACCTCCTTTTCTTCTCACAGGGTCTCGAACCCCCCAACTGAGCTCTGATACAGAGAAATTACTCCTGAGTGCCTTTCCAAACCCCGACTGCTTGTACTCTAAGCAGCTGTGGGACTGTGTATTCAGACTGCTAAAGTTCGGGCTCCGCTAGCCTGGATGTATTCAAGCTGTTCAGGACTCTCTGCCTGTTTTAAAAACTACTGTTTCTATTGTTACAGCCCAAAAGTATTTATTAACTGTTACAGCCTATTATGGTTTTAATTACTGCATTTTTAATGTAGGCTGAGCTTTCTGTAATAGAAATCTTTTTGTGGGCACTTTTTTTCTTGACGTAAACCAGAGTGCTTTACTGTCTAATAAGGGTGGACTTCACAGGGGTAGCTAAGGGGCAATATTAATTACCCTTTGTCCTAGCTCATCTCTTGATGCACTTTCTAATTTCCCAGTTATTTCTTTTTATCTCCTTTGCACTGTGAAGCTAAGGGATTTGATTGCAAACAGCCAGGAAGGTCAAGGTTTGGGTGTGTAAAACCTCATCAACTGCTTTTCTGCACCGTTGCTCTGTGCTGTGTCCGGGGATCCAGAGCTGGGGCGCGGCTCCCGTGCATGGTTTGCCGGTTCCCTGATCTCTCTCTGCTCCTGATGTTAGAGGTGTGATGGATTTCATCCCCCACCACTAGCCCAGACTAAACCTGGCGGTGAAGTGAGCAAGTAGGACAGGTGGAAAGGGGCATCTGGCGATCGTGCTGTGGCCCAGTGCTCCTTCGCGTCTCCTCCAACCCTCACAATCACAGAATCACAGAATGTTCGGGGTTGGAAGGGACCTCTGAAGATCATCTAGTCCAACCTTCATCCCAGCACACCCAACCACTACACCACAGCCTCAAGTGCTTGCTCTACTTTTTTTTTAAACACCTCCAGGGTTGGTGACTCCACCACCTCCCTGGGCAGCCTGTTCCAGTGCCTCACCACTCGTTCAGTAAAGAACTTCCCCCGAATATCCAATCGAAACTTACCCTGACGCAACTTGAGGCCATTTCCCCTTGTCCTGTCATTAGTAATTAGAGAGAAGAGACCAGCACCAGCCTCACTACAGCCTCCTTTTAGGTAGTTGTAGAGGGCAATAAGGTCTCCTCTCAGCCTCCTCTTCTCCAGACTAAACAAACCCAGTTCCCTCAGCCGCTCTTCATAGGGCATGTTTTCCAGACCTCTCACAAGCCTTGTTGCCCTACAGTGCCCTACAATGACCATTAATGACTAATTACTCGCACTCCCACCGCAGTACTGATTAATTCAACAAGCCTCTCCGTGGCATGCAGTACCTGTACAGAAAAGGGGGGGCTACATGGCATGCAGATGCCCTGCTGGCACTGTCCCCTGCCCCCAGCCAGACCGGTGGCCAAGGAGATGGGTGTGCTGTCACACTCAGTGTTGGTGACAGCTTTGTCCGGGCATTTGTGCAGCTGCGACAAGCCCGGCAGGGAGCAGTCGGGGTGCTGGCAGCTCTCCTGCCCCAGGAGGCAGGAGGTGACTCGCAGCGTGTGCTTCTGGTGGCCCGCGTGCTCCTCTGGCTCGCGCTGGAATTTACTGAGGCTCCGTGGTTTATTAACAGCAGCCCTGGAATGATGGATGGTGCTTGTTCAGTGCCAACCTGCCTTGGATGGTGCTACTTCAGCAGCTGCTGGTCTGATTTCTTCCATCCTCTGCATCTGAGCTGGCGGTAACCTAGCTGGGATCAGGACGAGGCACTGCTTGCTCTGACCTTGAGGAGCTTGAAGAAAGAATCAGAGAAGCCATGGATGGGGCAGAGATGAGACCAGAGGGAGAAAGGAGAGAAGGAGCCGGTGGTACGTGGTGGGGAGGCTCATTAATTGCCCGGTGGTGCTGTGATACATGGGCCGTTTGCAGCTTTCTCTTGCGTGTTTTGAAACTGTGAAATGAGGCACAGTAATCAAGGAGAGTTTTAATAACCACCCCAGCGCTGACATGTAAATTACAGATGGCGTTTTCAATTAAGCAGGCGCTCTCAGCAGGTTTAATTCAGCTATCAGTCCTGCTTTGTTCTTTAAGTGCTTTCTTAAAAACGGTGATGAATTTAAAACTCGCTCCAAAGGGAGAAGGAGCTGAGGAGAGATTGGAGCTGAAGAAGGGGAAGGGAAGCCAGAGACTGAGAAGAGCAGACGCTGAGCTCCCCCAGCACAGATTCAATGCCCAAGATGCTGCTTTTAGACAACTGCTACTACAGACCTGTCAGTCTGACTGCGGTGCCAGGGAAGGTTGTGGAGCAGATCATCTCGAGGGCCAGGACATGCCATAGAGAGGACAACCAGGGGATCAGGCCTAGTCAGTGTGGGCTTGTGAAAGGTAGGTCCTGCCGGATGAACCCAACCCGTTCTGTGGCAAGATGACCTGACTGCTGGGCTAGGATATTGTCTACCTGGACTTCTGAAAAGCCTTTGACACTCTTCCCCATAGAACTCTCTTGGAAAAACTGGCTGCTCAGGGCTTGGAAGAGCACACAATCTGCTGGATAAAGCACTGGCTGGATGGAAGAGCCCAAAGGGTGGTGGTCAATGGAGTTAAACCCAGCTGACGGCTGCTCACATGTGGTGTTCGCAGGGCTCAGTGCTGGGACCGTTTCGTTTAACATCTTTGCTGATGATCTTGGTAAGGACATAGAGTAAGGTCACAGACGACACCAAGTTAGGCACCAAACTCCTGTGTGCCCGAGGCCAGCCTGCTGCCTTGTGAGGTGGACACGGCTGCTCTTAGCTCAGGTAACACCCGGCCAGCAGCCCTGGAGGTCGGCTCTGCTCCCCCTCGCTGGTCCCTCCCTGCACGGTACAACAGGTCTTTGTGGACCTGTACGCTCAGGTCCTGCTTTTCTCAGTACGGCAGCCACGGTGCACAGCCAGGCTGGGGACCTGGTGCTTTTGAAGCACAAAGGGACAGGGCTGCTCGCTTCCAGGTCACTTTTGTGGACCTGTACGCTCAGGTCCTGCTTTTCTCAGTCCGGCAGCCACGGTGCACAGCCAGGCTGGGTACCTGGTGCTTTTGAAGCACAAAGGGACAGGGCTGCTCGCTTCCAGGTCACTTCCTGAGCAACAGGAACGAGACCGTCTTGGTAGGAGAGTCCCAGGATCAAAGTTCTCTGGAGCTTCTGGCCCAGGGGGCAATCAGAGGGCTCAGTGGGACAGTTGTGCCTGTGGGGAGGAGAGGATGGGCCAGGTGACCCAAATGGACCCGTCGTGGTGTTCCTTCCCATGGTGCTCACTATAAAAGGGCCCCTGAGCAGAGCCCTGCACCCTTAGTGCTACTGGGCTAGGAGGGTGGCCACCAGCTGGTCCTCACCTCTCCCTGTGCCGCTGGTGTTCCTGGCTCCTGTTTTCATGCTGCAGAGGAGCTCCACTCATCAGGACAGGTCACCTTCCCCTGCCTCCCTGGGTGGGAGTGGCACAGCCCCTCCAGAGCCTGCCTTTCTGGGTTTATTTTGGAGCGTCACTAGGGCTCTGGGCTCAGACGCTCCCATCTGCTGCTGAGTCCAGTCTGGTTCTGCTTGGGACCCAGTTACCCTCCAGAGGACATGGGTTCTGTGTTAACATATTCTCTTCTATCTTTGAATATATTTGTAAACTATGTGTGTATAGTCTAACATCTTTGTTGTTATTGTTAGTATTGTTTTCTTTTTTCATTAAGCTGGTTCAAGGTTTTTTCAAACCTCACAGTCTCTCTCCCTGGATCCCTTGTTATCCACCCTTGAGAGGGGGGGATCAGAGAGACCCTCTGTCAAAGTTTAGTGGCTGGACCAGCCTTAAAGTGAATATATTTGTAAACTATGTGTGTATAGTCTAACATCTTTGTTGTTATTGTTAGTATTGTTTTCTTTTTTCATTAAGCTGGTTCAAGGTTTTTTCAAACCTCACAGTCTCTCTCCCTGGATCCCTTGTTATCCACCCTTGAGAGGGGGGGATCAGAGAGACCCTCTGTCAAAGTTTAGTGGCTGGACCAGCCTTAAAGCTGTTCAGGAATCCTGCCTGTTTTTTCTTGAGGCACGTGAGTTTCTGGCCCTCTGTGGCAGAGCCCATGATCCCCCAGGTCAGAAACATCTCCTGTTACTTCTCACCCGGGTGAACCAGCCAGAGTTCTCCCCAGCATGCTGGCAGGGCAGGCATCACTCGTGGTACTGATGAAGCACCACTGACAAAGGAGACTCGTTTCAAGTAGTACCATTCGGAAAAGCCCTGCTTAGAGCTCTAAAAAGGGATGAGACTGGGAATTGTGGTGTCAGCTTGGGTGAGGGTGTAGTTCAGCTGTTGCGTGTGCTCATGGTCCTCAGGTGGTGACTTCTATGGCAAGTGAGTGTTGCAGAAATTAAGGCCAAAGCCCCGAGCCTTCATTTGGGAAGAGGCTGTGGCGCTTGGAGAAGAGCCTTTCCCCTTCTGCCAAGGAGAGCACCTGCTTCCTTCCTTACAGCTGTCGTGAGGAGCCTCCTGCCTTTCTCTCCTGTGTAAATCAGGGCTGGATAATTTCATCACCGCTAATAACATTTCTGGTGAGGCAAGCTGCAATAATGATAAGGGTAATTGAATCTCACGCTTCAGGGATAAGCTGAGCTCAGGAGGGGGATCAGGGAGGAATTCCCTTCCCCCTTCCCCGAGGAGGCTGCTTTGCACAGTCGATCATCGGTGTTGAAAGGCTGATGCTTCCCCTGGCGCCGGGGCTGTGCTCCAGAAGGTCCCTGGTGCCTGCTCTCTGTCCAGGTCTGTAGCAGAGGCTGAGCTGTCTTTGCCTGCTGCCATTCCAGGAGAAAGAGGAGGGGAGGTGAGGCTCAGCCTGCCCGAGGTACCCGTGGCTCCCAGCCCGCTGGCACGTGCAGGTGTGCACCAGTGGGCGAGGGTGCCGGCAGGAGCAGAAGCAAAGTTGGTGTGTTCTGTCCCTGTGCAACCAGCCTGGTGTAGAAAAAAATACGGGAACAACTTTGATAGTGATAAAGTTTTCTATGTCCAGAGCACTGCTTTGGTTTTTAACTTCGGAGGGGGGTGAACTAATCTGTAGGTGCTTGTGATGAAGCGAAGAATACGAAGTCAGGCTACCTTAAGAGTTGCCAGGAGAGAAGAGCAGCTCCTTTGCCAGCTGATGTCTCTGGGCTTTGGTGACTTGCAAAGTCTCCACTTACCTGTCGTCAATATAGCAAGGAGGTCTAATTCCTGCGATCGCATTGCACAGATTGATTATAGTATTTATGGTGGAAACTTAATTTCAAATATTCACCTGACTGGGTGAAAACTTAGAGGGGGTGTAGGGCACAAGAGGTGTCTGTGTGGCTGCTCTGTGTCATCCTCCCAGCTCCTCATGATGCATCTGGGGGTGGCTGCCTTTCAGTGGGGTCTGAGGGGACCTCTTAATACCCTTCTTTTACCTCCGAGGAGCATTGCTGTTTAATTGCCTCATTAATGCTCGTCGGGAAGCTTAAAGCACTCTGAGATGAAAGGGACGGTGCAGGATAGTGTGTATTTGGTAAGAATAAAGCAGGGAGTGATGCAGCTCAGCTAAATGGAGCTTTCAGACCTGCCAGGGTGGGAGTTCTCACTAAAGGGACCTGCTGGCTGAGCCGGAGAGGGGAAATGCCTGGCACACAGCTGGAGAAAAGATATGGGCAGCCAGACGTCTGTCCTGGCCACTGCGTGTGCTCCACGACCATCCCTTTGGGCAGATTTAGTTCCCCTGGTGCGTGATCTGGCTCGGATCCGGTAGTAGAAGTGCCTCGAGGTCTGTAAGCGGGCACCTGAGACCTTGCAAACGAAGTGATGAGTTCAAGAGACATGCAGGGAGAGCGTGCGGAGGAACATATTGAGTCCAGCAGCACAGAGGGGCTCAAGAACGCTCTGGAGAAGTTTTTCGCCTCTAGCAATGAAACCTCCATGCTCAGCTGTGCCAGTCATGGAGGGGAGGGCTCAGGAGGGCGGGCAAGCTTTTCTATTCTTTTTTTTTTTTTTTTTTTTCCCTTACCAGCTGTGAATTATTCATAGAACTCAGTGCTGGGGAAAGGATTTCCTGTTCATTATTTACTGATCTCTTCAGAAGCATTACCCTTCTTTCTTTTTTTCTTTTTTTTTTTTCCTGGGATCCCTTTAGGAGCAGAAGTTTGTCCCCTCAGACCTTCAAAGCCTCCTTTGCCATGTGCCTTTGTTATTTATTCTTTATAATGAAGCTGCTAGAATTAATTCCTGAGAAAGACAGTGTAAAGAAACAACAACCCTGTCATTAAAGTCTTCAGAGCCGTGACTGAAAGATTTCCAGGGGGTAAATGAATCCCTCAGCGGCGTCTGTGTCAATTGACTCATGATGTGATTGACTGATGGTGTCTAATATCGAAGCAATCCTTGATTTTTATCACCTGATTCTTTCCCTGGTTGTGAGCATGGGATGAAACAATCGTGATGGGATGCACAGAAGCGCTGGGGACGAGTCCAGCAGTCTGGCCCAGGCTAGGTCTCTCCTAAAGTTACCGATCTCCAAAGCACCGAGGATGTTGGGATAATACTCGGATTTTTTGGCCAGGGCTGTGGTGTGGGATCCCTGCCCTGTCGCAGTGCCGCTCCTTGTTTATCACACAAAATCTGGGTCACTCTCCCATCACCTCGGTGTGACGGGGTCTCTGATAACTGCAGCGGCTGGGCTGGGCTGCCTGACCCTGACGGTGACACGTCTCCTCCCTACGGTCCCACATGCGATGGCATCCACACACATTCTGGTGTGTGCCAGCAGGCACAGCGTTTTCTTCTGGAGTTTGCTCTGGTTTTCTCTTTTTCTCCAGCCCTAGCCCTTTGCACAGCCACAGGTGTTGCAAGCTCTGCCTGTCGATTTTTAGGGAACATTTGCTGTTTTCTGTTCATCCTTACCGAGCGATTTGCAGATACACGCCGGGTAATTCCTCCAGCTGTTTCCAGGTGTGACTGTGATCGTATCAGGAGCTCGCTGGGCTCTGTGGTCTCTGGGGCCACCTTCGGACTCCTGGTGACCTGTCAGCTGAGCAGGAGGGTTGCTGCTGTGCAGGCTGATGGGGACAACCTTTCTGCAGGACCTGCCAGGCTGCAGGGGCTGATGAGCAGAGCTGAAGTGAAGACCCAGAGAGGGGAGTGATGGCTGGTGTCACGGTGGGGAAGAATCAGAGGGTGCAGGGACGGTGGGGAAGGCTTCTGGGACCTGAGGACACTTCTGTAGTGAGGGCTGCGCTCACAGGAGCGAGAGGCTTGTTGGGGGACTCCTGCAGCATTTACCCCACCTCGAATACTGCGTCCAGTTCTGGTGTCCCCACCATAAGAGG
>NW_009726773.1:13329-24032 GCF_000703405.1 Apaloderma vittatum
CATTCTAGGATTCGATGATTTACTTCACCGCTGTCACTGCTTATAGTTAGGGAAGCAGTGCCTCTCCCTATTAGCTGTTTTCCCTACCATTCCTTGATCAAAGCATTGATACCTTAGAATCATAGAATCACAGAATGTTTGGGGTTGGAAGGGACCTCTGGAGACCCCCCAGTGCCACCCCCTGCCAGAGCAGGGTCACCCAGGGCAGCCCCACAGGAACGCGTCCAGGCTGGTTGGAAAGTCTCCAGAGCAGGAGACTCCACACCCTCTCTGGGCAGCCTGGGCCAGGGCTCCCACACCCGCACAGCTTGTTCTAGTTAGTCTGAGCAGTCGAGGGTGGTTACAAAAGCAGAGACATCTCTGTTCTTTTCCTTTACAGGCAGAGGAACAAGTCTTATGAGGAGTGGCTGAGGGAACTGGGGCTGTTCAGGAGGCTGAGAGGAGACCTCATTGCTCTCTACAACTCCCCAAAAGCTAGTGGTGGGGATCGGTCTCTCCTCACAAGATACAACCGATTGGACAAGAGGAAATGATCTCAAGTTATGCCAGGGGAGGTTTGGGAAAATTTCTTCACCAAAAGCGTTGTCAAAGACTGGAACAGGCTGCCCAGTGGTTGAATCACTACCCTTAGGTGTGTTTAAAAGCTGCCTAGATACGGTGCTCAGTGAGACTGGTAGAGTTGTTAGAGAACAGTTCGATTTGATGATCTTGAAGGTGTCTTCCAACCATAACGATCCTAGGAAGTGCACAGCAGGCATTGGTGCAGGCTGGCTGTGACACGGACCCTGGGTGACACTGCCAGCAGGGCGGTCGGCTGGAGCTGGAGCAAAGCCAGCTCTGGGACTCTCTGGGCAGAGAGAAGCCACTGTGGCTGTTCGTACGGGTCTCTACTGGCATGGTCACGCTGCTGTACATCACATTCCCGGTGCTCTGCTCTGCCTGCTTGTGTTTGTGCTGGCTGTGCAAGGTCTGCCTGACTCTCTGCAAGGTGCACAGCTCAGCAGGACTCTAGTTCCCAGCAAAGCCTCCCGAAGACTTTTGAAAGACCAGAGGAGCGAAGTGCATCGAGGCAAGAAATTTATAGTTAGTCACAGTCCAAAACAATAGTGGCAGTTCATCTGGACAGGAGGTGCTCCCACCTCCTCCTATCCCAGGTCATTTGATTTGGGAAGAAGCAAATAAATGCAAAGGAAGGGTTTGAAAGCAGCCTGGAAAAGAAAGGCTGAGGTTTCTGGGTCATAGAACACAAATCACGAGGAAAATAGCAGCACCTCTGCCCCTCGGTTTCTGTTTCCTGGCAGTTTCTCTACCTTCTGGACATGCCCCTTTCAGCTACTTTCTGCAACAGGGACGGGCAGCAGGGATGAGCTCAGGGAGGGAGAGCTTGTGTGGCACCAGCTGGGCGTTGTTATTCAGGCAGGGAGACCTTGACACTGATGGGGCTTGGAAATGAGATGGAAATGTCATTCATTTTGTGTGCAGGCAGAAAGCACAGTAAATAAAAGGATTAGATGGAGTATGCGGGGAGAGAGATCAATAATTTAAACATTCCCAGGCAAGTGAGAGTTAGGGATGCGTGCACAAAGCAGTTATTCGAGGCTTTTCGAATAAATAAATGAACAGCAGCAAAAAAAACCCCAAAACTTCCAATAAGCTATTAAAAAGGCTAGTTAGTTCAGATTTACTGGTGGCGCTTGAGCTGAAGGCTCTAGTTAAATGTAACTGGAACTTATACATGTACAAGAATTCATGGCTACTCCTAATCAAATTGTCGTAAACACTGTCTGTGTAACAGGAAGACAGACTGAGAGAGCTGGGGCTGTTCACTCTGCAGAAAAGAAGGCTCCGAGGAGACCTTATGGTGCCTTCCAGGGTCTCAAGGGGGCTACAGGAAAGCTGGGGAGGGGCTTGTGAGGGTGTCGGGCAGTGACAGGACTCGAGGGAATTGACTGAAGCTGGAGATGGGTCGGTTCAGATGGAACATTGGAAGAAGTTCTTCCCCATGAGGGTGGGGAGACCCTGGCACAGGGTGCCCAGAGAGGGGGTGGCAGCCCCATCCCTGGGAGTTTTTCAGGCCAGGCTGGACGGGGCTCTGGGCAGCCTGATCTAGTGGGGGGTGTCCCTGCCCATGGCAGGGGGGCTGGAACCAGATGATCTTAAAGGTCCCTTCCAAACCAACCCATTCTATGATTCTCTCTCCACTTCTCCCCAGCCCTCTCACGCTCCAGCGCTGCCTCCCTGGCTTTCTCTTGTGTTTGCTCACCAACGTGAGCTGCCTCCCCGGGCTCACGATGCGTCCTGGCCCTGCTGGCCCAATGTGATTCCCGAGTGGGAAGCAGGGGCTGGAGCTGCTCTTTCTGCCCTCCCCAGCCCTGGTTCCCGCTGTGGGGGGTGACGCAGTTTGTGCTGCACACGCTGGGGGCCACGAGCATCTGAAAAGGGCAACTGGGGCTGCTCCTGAATTTTTTTCTTTAAATGTTGCTTAGAAACCAAACTCAGTTTTACCTAACTCCACCAGATCTGCAGTGCAGAACTCAATGCACAAGGGGAAAAAAGGGTGGGTTTTTTTATTTCTACTATTTTATACTTTTTTTCTTTTACAAGAAATAACTCACTTTTCAGCTGTTGGAGAAGGTAGTAATTGATCTAGAGCTTTGCAGCTTGCCTTCTGGAATGGTTTTATTCTTAATGTAGGAATAAAACTCTGTTAGGTCAAATACACAGCAATAAATACAAGCAGCACATTAGCTTTAATATATTGGATTATTCCACTTCGTGGTGACTGGGGAAAAAAAACCCAAGATTTAATTCCCCTGGTAATGCAGAGAAAGAAAATAATTTTCTCTGACCATTTTTTTTTCCTGTTAAGTCATTTTTGTCTGTCAACGCAAGTGCTGCAGGCTTTGATGGGGTTTAATTTTCCTTTTTGTTTTTTTTAACCTGTTGTGAAAGCAAGAAGTATTTTCTACAAGTAAACTGTCCACAAATTCACTCGATGCCTTTTATTTCTGGCTGTTACAGATTCCTTCCATGGTGGGATGGAGGAGAACTGTCAGCAGAGCAGGGACTGCCGTGCAGGGCAGCTCTCGGTCTCGCCCAGCTGTTCAGCCCAGCTGTTCCCCTTTTCCCAGCCCTGCGAGTGCTGGTTTCTGCTCCTACCCTGAAGTTTCTCGGCCAGCACTAGGATTTGCTTCTCTGGGCCAACTGCTTTTGTGGTGTGCCACATCTTTCCTCGTGTCCCCTGGGCGGGTGGTGAAGGTGTCCAGAAGTGCCCAGATTTCCCCCGAGCAGTGTCACTTTCGGTGCTGGAGTCTTTGATCAAATCCCATAGCCTGTCTTTGTCCTCATTTTCCTGGGAGAGAAATGATATTGGATCCTTCACCTACAACCCCAGCTTTTTCCCAGACTTCTATTTAGTATCAGAACCAGGACAGGATGGTTTCAGACAGGAATGATTTCATTGCCGTCGCGGCAGATGTACGGGCACAGGGAAGCTCTGCTATGGATCAGGCAAGTCGTGGAGAGACCGCAGCGGAGATTCACCAGGGATAATGGGGAAGCGGCATCTCAGCGCGGTGAAGGACTTTAGGAGACGATTTGCAACGGGGTAAAGCCTTCACAGCCAGAAAGCTTTGAAAAAAATCCGTGTCAGGAGGGATGAATGGATGGGAAGGGGTCTGCCACAGACAGGAGAAGGGGACATGGAGCAGGCAAGCCCAGGTTGTGTGGTTGGGGGTGGGTGTGCACGTGTGTGGGGGTTCTAAAGCAACTCCTGCGTGCGAACCAGCAAGAGATATCAGGGAGAAAGCGAGGCAGGAGTCTCCGGGGGGTTAATTGAGTCTTTGCAAAGTATTCACCTGTCCAGGCAGACTTACTTCTCCAATAATCAAGGCTCTTCCACCAGTACCTGAACTCTATCTGATTGTATTTGTCCAAGACGAGAAAGACTTCACAATAATTCCACTGGCAATTAATTGGCCTTTTGTTCAGCAAGAATGAGCAAGATCTCATCTTAATCTGTTTCATTATTTCTCCTTGTATAGCACAGTCAACACAAGATTAGGTTAAATTTACCAAAAAAAAAAAAGCAAAGTCATTACTCATATCTGGATCGGGATTTTATCTGCTTTGTTTTGCAATGCTTCAAGTGTCAATATTGCCAAGAGGAGCTGCATAGTATGTGATGAGGTGGAAACGGCATTTCTTGACTTCAGGACGTTTTTGGAAGGGTTGCAAGTAGCTGAGCTCTGATATTACCCTTCCTCTACCCCCATCTCCCACCCTTCCTCTGAGAAGAAGCTTCCTGCTCAGAGTGTTAGCAGGGCAGTGGGCCAGGATGCTCTTAGCTCTCATCCCTGAGCTCTTTATGCAACAGCAACCTTGGGCATTCATGTGGAAAGGAGCTGTGGGAAGCCAGAAGGAAATGTAATGGACCCTGTGGCAGGACCAGCTAGAGGCTGGCCTTGTTTGAAGCTGTGCCACTTCCCTGTGAGGCTCCGTGTCTGAGGACATCCCAGTCCTGGCAGTGCAGGAGCGCCAGATCAGCGGTTCCTGAAGTGTTCTGCCTGGCTGGGACATGTGTGTGACCTGCGGGTTTGTCGTCCGCTCTGCATTTCGATGCACTTACCCGGGAGCACTCCCGCAACCCAGCCCGTGCACCAGGCAGCTGGCTTAGAGCAGCTCACAGCACGCTCCCTTCTCCCTGCTTCTTCTCAACGTGGCACCTACATCTGCAACATGCTCAGGGGGAGGCATCTCACTGCCAGATCTTGCTCCCCTGCTTGGCCAGCACGATGCTCCTGCAGTTAGATGTGTTCCGTCAGCCCAGCGGGCACCGTTAGGACGTTATTGTGGCCTCTCTGCCTCTCCGGGAACTCTGATTATGCTGCGGTTAACGGCTCTGCACAGGTACCAGCTCCGGGTGAGTTGCTCTAAGCGCCTGCGCGGGAAGTTATCCAAGGGCACGAGTAACAGAGCTGGGACTCTTGCCTTGCTGTTGAACTTTGCATGCAAGGAAGGCGGCAAAGTGGCTGCATGTGCCTGGGCTGTAGGCAGCCCTGCTGCTCTGAGGGTGAGCCTTGTGGGCTGGATTAAGCTAAGAAGATACTCTGCAAGGGAAGGAATGTTACCGATTTGAGTGAAGCTCTTAAATCGATGCCCAGCGCACACATCAAGGGCCAGTGTTGGGCAAACTGTGGTGCTTTCAATCAGATTTGCAAAACAATCAAATTTGCAGAACCTGCTGCAATCTTTCTTTGCGTGAGACAAAACTATCGTTTGTGAAAAACGGGAGAGGCTGGCACTTGGACCAGAAGTGTGTTTGTGTGCTTGCTTGGCTGTATCCGGCTTTTCTTTTCCTTTGACGCCTCTTCCTAACGTCCCTAATCTGAACCGTGTCCGTGCTGTCCTGGCTCAGGTACTTTTGCTTTATGCTGCGTGTGGGAGCTCGGCTCTCACGCACCTGTCCCTGGCAGCAGTTGGGATTCCCTGCTTGCACAGCTGAGCTCGCTATACCTGTTCTAACTAACTCCAAAGCACATCACCAGCATTTTCTATTCCTGACAGGCTAGCAGGTCCATATTGCCTTCCATCCCGTTTGTTACCACTCATCTCAGCTGCAACTTTAGTGGAAGTGCCTGCAGCAAGTGTGGCTGATGCTCTACTGTCCTGGCTTTCAGGAGGTGCCATTCCCAGCCTCTACAAATTGTTTGATTTAGGGGGAAACCAATCTCCTAAACCATCCTCACCATTACAACCGGCTAGAACAGCTGGGCTGCAAGCACCAGGAAATTGTCGGATTTTCCTCCCTCCCATCCTGAGTCTTGAATGCCTGGTGGGGGAGCAAACTCCTCCATCTGTCCACACCCTGCCCCAGGTGGATATAGGAGATGCTTCATATGGAAAAATTCAGTTAGACTTGACGAGAGATGTGTGCTAGCGCTCCCTTGCCAGGGCCCCGTCTTGCTGCGACCTAAGAAACCTGCAAGAGACTTGCTGCAGAAGCAGAGAGCTGAGTACTGCTGGAGCAGGGAAGGGGAAAAAACAAAACCAAAATACTTTTAAGCGTAATGGTGTTTATAGCCAGGACTGGCTGTGGTGCGCTTTGCAGAAAAGAAAATTACACCTGCAGCCACCAGCTGGGTACCCAGGACAGGAGATGCCAGCTGTGAGAGCAGGAAGGGGCTGTGTGGAGAGCTCGCTCTGGGGCTTCTCTTAGTGCCTCTGAGTATTGACACAGGCAGGGTTAAAGGTGTGTTCATGCTGGTATCTTGGCAAGAGGGAGGAGCCGGTGTCTTAAACTCTCTCCAGTTCTCACCCTCCAGCTGTTTTGTCCCCATGTGGGGTGCTTTGGAGGACACCTCCGCTCTTTGCTCACCACTAAGCTCAGCGGTGGTCTGTCCTCTCCAGAGAGCCCTGTGGGGCACTGTGGGTTTGATGTACCAAGGAGCCCTGTCTACAGCTCTTGTTGCTGTGTCCAGAACTGGGAGGGGACCTGTCTGAGTGGTTTTGGTTTCCTTCTTCAGCATGAATGCTTCAGCAGTACTCAGTTCTTGTGTTCCGACACTCGGATTTCTAAATACCCTGAGTCTGGGCGATAAGAATACCTGTTATAAATCACTTGGGGACAGACCTCTTTCTGTCTCTACAGCACATGTCTGCATTGCCCGTCATGTTCCCAAAAGCTACTGTGTAGTGCCACACAGCCCCTTGGTGCTGCTGGCACAGCAGAAAGCCGCAGGAAAGCTGTGTCAGGGAGCCCTTCAGTGGCTGCGGGCGTTAGTACAGCTAAACCCTTCAGACAGGGTTGCACTGGCTGGCTGTAATCCTATGAAATTGCATCCTCTCGGTTGCCATGAAGTCCGTAGCATGCGAGAACCCATCAACCTCCCGCGCTCTGCTCCTCTCTGACAGATGAGTTGACGTTGTCCTGGCATTGGACGGAGTCTGCGTACGGTGCAGATTTCAGTGTGTTCAGACTTCAGGTATTTGATCAAAATCCAAAAGGCATTTGGAACTAAATATTTGTAATGCAAGTAGGACTTTTTTTTTTCTTTTCCCCCGCCAAGTACCCAGGCACTCACTTGCTTTGGGACTTCTGCGCTGACCTGGCTGAATACAAGGAGCAACCAGTCCCCTGAGGTCAGCAGCAGCTTTTGCAGGGAGTTCTGTGGAGCAGATGTAGCTCGTCCTCTGCCGTGGAGCTGCAAGGAAGACATTGAGTGTCTTGGAAAGCAGGTGGGCAGGAAGGTCGGGACAGCTTTGCAGGATGCCCCTGAAGCCAATCGTAGAACGTTAGGGCTGCTGGCGCCGCTGCATTCATTCCAAGAGCTGCTGGGGGGTCTGTGTGCATTTAGTAGTTCAGCCTAAAGTGACGACCATGGCTCTACCCTGTACTTTAGAAGGGAGACAATACCTGAAGGCTGAATCCTGGGGTTTATCCTGACTCTGAGGTGGTGGCCTAGGAAAGGTTTAGTTTAACAATTGCATCAAGGTGTAGAACATTGATCCCCTCAGCGTACAGATTCCTTAGGGACAGGCAGAAGCCTCATTCCTTCTGCAAGGCAGGTTTGGAAGCAACCTGAATATTTGTTAGAAACTTTACCAGCTGCATTAAGGGCTGTGGTGAGTAAGGCAGCATTGTGTGACCGTGAGCAGGAGTAACGGAGCGGAAAGAGTTAAATTCTGAACTGGTTCTGGTCCCTCCTGGGTGTCAGAACCAAGGCTGAGCTCGGAGTAGAGCCACAGTTCAGGACGAGCTGGAGGGCATCTGTCAGGGCTGGGCTGTGGAGGAGCCCTCCTGGACCTGCTCTGTGCCTTGCAGGAATTCCCACTACACTTCAAGTGCTCTGCAAACCCAGCGCCCACAAACCCAGCGCCCGCCAACACTTTGATGGGTTCGGGCTGCTGTGCTGGGGAACAGGGTACACACCTCCTCCCGGGAGGGGGAACGGGGAAGCTGGAAGGGCGTAGGTTTAGGTAGATCTCAGGAAGTTCTTTGCCCTGAGGGTGGTGAGGCACCGGCACAGGTTGCCCAGGGAGGTTGGGGATGTTCCATCCCTGGTTTGGGGCCAGGCTGGATGGAGCCTTGAAAATGAGGGGTGCCCCTGCCGTGGCAGGGGGTTGGAATGAGATAATCTTTGAGGTCACTTCACAGAATCACAGAATTGCTGAGGCTGGCAAAGCCCTCTGAGACCATCACGTCCAGCCCATGCCCCAACACCCTGACATGGGCCAGAGCAGGCACCAAGTGCCACATCCAGCCTCTCCTTAAACCCCTCCAGGGATGGTGACTCCCCCCTGCCCTGGGCAGAGCATCCCAGTGCCTGAGCACCCTCTCCGGGAGGAAGGGCTGCCTGCAACCCAAATCACTCTGTGATTCTCTGACTCAGGGTACTATAGAACTCCTGTCTGTTTTTTGTATAAGGCTGGTTGACATCGGCCCCCCACAACTGAACACAAAAAGCACCTCAAGCCCCAGACACAAACACCTGGCACACGAGAGAAGGCCCACACAAAATTGTGTCATTTTATTATATTTTTCTGGACTCTGGCATGGCACGGCTTTGGTTTGGAAGGCCAGCATGCCCGAGGAGGTGTGCAGGTGCAGCAGTGCAGAAAGCCCGATGAAGCAGAGCGTGCACAAAGTGACCTTTCCTTTGGTGACAGGTAGTAGTGATGCTGCACTTGTGACGGTGCACTTTGCAAAGTGGCGTTCGAGTACGTACGTGCTGGCTGCCCGGGAAGGGCAGACAGACAGGCAGACACAAAAATGTAAGTGCCTGTCTCTGGAGGCAACGGCAGCTCTCTCATGGAGATGCTGTTCTGAGAGGACTGGCTAGCAGGGGCAGGCTTGGCTCAGAGCAGCTCAGGTGTCCTTGTTCAGGACGGTGGCTCACAGCCCCGAGCGAGTCGGAGCTGGGATGAAGGGCTGTGCTGTCAGCACAGGGAGTGGAGGCAGACCTGTACTTTTTGCAGACAATGTTAGTAGGCAGGAAGAACTGAGGTCAAGTAGGGTTAATGACAGCTTTGTCTGAAGATCTCCTGTCTGCAAAGAGTCATTCTGGGTGAGCAGGGTGCTTGCTGCATTGAGGCATGCAAAAGCCAGGAAGGGATAGCTGAGTTTTCCTGGACCCCTTCCCCAATCTGCTTCTAACCCATTTCCACGAGTCCTTGTTGTCCCTCTCCCAGCAACTACTCTCAGTTGCCCTCTGTCTGAGGGAGCCAGATGAAGCCCCAAGGTTGGACGCAGAGAAGTTTCAGCTCCCAGTGCTTTCCTTGATAAATGAATGCTGGGAACAGGTTAAGAGGAAAGCATCCAACTTTGCATTATCACCAAAAATAAAACCAACGGCACTTGGCAGCCAAGCTAGAGCTTGTGTCAAGCCATGGCCACATATTTATACAAGGGAGAAGCTGTGGTTCTCGCTGCAGATCATGGAAGCAGTTGGTGACAGGGATGTGAGAGGGCTCTAGGTTTCCCTGGTATGTTCTCAGACACAAAGTCTGTGCTTTTCCTTCCTCTTTTTTTCCCACTCTAACTTCTGGAAAATACTCCCTAAGTTCCCCTTAAAGTTAAGGAGTACCCAAGTCCGGGGTGCAGGCAGGGAGGGTGCCCAGCTCAGGCTGGGGGAAGTGGCTCAGCAGAGGAGTTAGGTCCACAGAGTTTTTAGGTGATCTCGGCTTTGATGGAGAACGTCAGCGCGCGCGGCGAGGCTGAGTCTCACGTGGCGCCCTCACAAATCTATTCGCGTTCTTTGCACGGCCCATGTGAGGAAAGATGGACGGTGGCCCCCGGTGTCTTGCACGCTTGTTCAAACGCAGAAAGGCCGCGTGTTCTATAGCCTGGAAGCAGCACCATGCAGAAACCATCCAAAGGCCACGGGATACCCTGAGGGAAGTCAGCTCCAGCATGCAGGCCCCCGTTCGGCACAGCTACGGCTCCACGGTCACGCTGCTGTTGGTGACGCGCACGCCGTACCAGCCCTTCCAGAACAGCGTGTCCTGGCCACCGTGTTCAAAGCGGACGAAGCGGACCCCAGGCCCATAGTTGGAAAAAGTGTGGGAGATCTTTGGGACGAAAGACAAAACGGTTGTTGGTGAGCGTCAAACCACCGCCCTCCTTTACCGCGCAGAGCCGTCACCCCCCAGCTGCCCCAGCACACCCCCCAGGCTGGGTGACAAGGAGGATGTTTACAGCGGGAGCTACTAGGAGCAGCTCTGATCCCATCATTCTTAAGAGGCCAGTGAACCTCTCCTTCCTCTTACCCCTGCAGTGCTGGCTCAGCAAGTTTCCAGGTTTTATGTGAGGTAACTTCCCAGTGTAATCCTTTTCTTAAATCACCGGGTCATGGCTCCACAGAACACATGACAGAGCTGCCTTCTCCTCCAGAAGAACTCTCCTGCTTCTCTCTGCTTGAAAACATTCCCGGGTCATGCAGGTTGGGTGTCACCGGCTGAGAAGGAGCCATAACTCACCTCAGTCCAGTCGGCGTCACTGTCCTGCGGGATGGCCACAGTCTCGCTTTTGTACTCGGCCAGCACATCCTCATTCTCCGAGAGCAGCTTCACACAGAGCTCGTACAGGCAGCCGGCATCACTGCGTCCTGCATACCTGCAAGGAGACCCGAGCTGCCAGCCTCACCTGTGTGAGCTCTGCCAAGAGCCAGAGCAGGTGGCTGCGTCGCGCTGGGCACAGGCTCTGC
>NW_009726773.1:24167-25809 GCF_000703405.1 Apaloderma vittatum
TGGGGGCCAAGCCAAGAGCCAGCCCTTTCCCGCAGCTTGGGGGTCCCAGCGTGGGACGTCCCTCCCTGCCCTTCCTTCTCTTTTCTGCCTCCCTCCTGGCTGCCGAGGCATCTTGGCAACTCACCAGTCTTTTATCACAACTTTAGGCTGGGTGGTATCCATCAGCTCTTCCCAGTAGCCCTCAGCCCTGAGGTCAATGACCTGAGCCTTTCGACACCACCTGAAACACAAGAGGTGAATCGATGTCGCAGCATCTCCTGGGACTGGAGGAACCAAAGATCTCCCCTTCCCTGAATAAGAGAAGAAAGCCTTACTCATACGATGTAACGAAGTATTTATGGACTTCTTCGCTAGGGAATTCTTTTCCAAAGTCCCCGGGGAGCTCTTCAACTTTCCAGCCATCGCCTCCATTCTCTACCTCTCCCCAGTGCTGCAAGTCTTCTGGAAGTGGCAGAAAAGAGACGCGGGTGACGCTTGGTTTCTGTGGGGAACTCGACTCCCTCCCCCTGGAACCTGTCTCTGGCTTGGTGAACAGTCTGCTGAGAGATGCAGCACTAATCTTGGACATAAACTATGGGGATGTTTGTTAAACGGAGCTCAGACAGAAACCTCTAGTCTGGCAGAACTTAATGTCAGCAAACCTTAGGATTTCCCACCCAAATGGCTACACGCATGTGGGTTTATTTAAGGACTCCGGTGAAATTATTTAGGTATCCTGGACTGGGTGTCTGCACTTTCAGTGTCGTGACACAGGAATAGCCTGGAGGGGGACGCTGATTGCTTTATTTCTAAATTTTCTAAACTGCTAAGTGGTACGTCTAGCAGCAGTACAGCCTTAAATATTTTCTGGTCCTGGCCAGAGGGAACCTGGCTGCTGGAAAAGCTTGCAAGAAAATAATCCCTAAACAAAAGAGAGAGGCTGTGTCGATCGTGCTTTGGTCTATGATGTGTGGAATGTTATTTGTTGCTGCTTGGGTTGCCAGGCTTGGTTACTGCTGCTTCTCGCTGAGCATCTTGTAGATCTGGCAAGAGAAGTTCATCGTTTATCAGATTAACGGCAACCAGGGCACATGCGCAGCTCCAGCGCAGGCTGCAGCAAGGAGGGTACAAGCAAGATCTGCCTGAGCTGCTTGCAGGAAGGAAGCCTGAAGTGCCTGGTGAGCCAAGGGCAGATTAGCTCCTGCAGGGGGAAAGATAAAAGTCTTTCCCGTCATGGTTTGGCGAGAAGCAACGCAGAAACGCAGATGCCGCTGCCATTACTGCATTTGCAGGGGTTCTGTGAAGTACATTTTTGCGTCTCAAACATGATTCAGGCCCTGCAGGGGTGTATATCAATTAGAGCCCTTTGCAAAGGCTGATTGTCA
Source organism: Apaloderma vittatum (assembly GCF_000703405.1). Lineage (NCBI taxonomy): Eukaryota > Metazoa > Chordata > Aves > Trogoniformes > Trogonidae > Apaloderma > Apaloderma vittatum. Next base: position 25,532 of record NW_009726773.1, read on the forward strand.
AAGGTCCTAATGCCCGTCAGATGATGTGACTGCACGCACTACGTGATTTGGCTCTGGGGCAAAAAGAAAGTGCCGCAGCCTGGCAGCAACTGACTTTCAAAGACTGGAGCTGCCTGATTCCTGGTGACTGGTCATCTCTACGAAATCTCAGGGCTCGTTACGCTTGTGTCTCACCTTCCCCGCATGGGTTCTTGATGAGATTCTTCCTTTTCTTGCTCAGGAAGTAGAAGTTTTGCCAGTTCTCCGCATTCTCCTCGCACTCTGCCCCAGCCAGGCCT
>NW_009726773.1:25827-27009 GCF_000703405.1 Apaloderma vittatum
GGATCCAAAGCGCGGCTCCGTCGACCAGATTCTTCCACTGGCAGCAGACCAGGCGGCACGCCAGCACCAAATCCACCGCAGGTATGGAAGCCAGGATTCTGATGAGGACTGCTTCAGGGAGGGAATCCATCCTCGGGCCAGGCTGGATGGAGCTTTCTGAGAAGGCAGAGGGAAAGATGTGGTGACACAGGGGTAGGAATCCCCCCCAGCAATATCAAACACTGCTGCACTAGGGAAAAGGGAAAACAAGGTTCTTGTCTGAAAGCATGATCTTGGGGGTCTAGATTGCTTCCTAACCTCAAGGGCTCAAGACTCCTCTTAAATTAATACCCTGAAGCACACGAGAGGACTACTAGTTTATGTTCTACATGTGAAGCCCTTCATTAAATCCAGCCACAAACTGCACAGTTGGCACCTGCAATTGTGGAGAGTTTGTCAGTTTTCCAGACTGGAATCAGTCCTTCCAGAAATCTCCTCTGCTGCAAAAATCCGCTTCTCGGATACCTCCTCTGCAGAGGGAGGTATCCGAGTGTGTGTTCTGCCTTTAAAAACACCACGGACATGAAATGCTGCAGAACAGTACCTAAATCTCAGTGGTGAGTAGTGAGAACTCAGTCTCGGGGGTGAGCATCTTGCCAAACTCGTTTGCAGTGCTTCGTTCTGTTGCTGTTTCCCTCGAGGGGCTGGCACTTAAACCTCCTTAGTCATGAGGCTACATAAGGCATAGGTCTGAGCATAACTGAAAATAACTCGCCTCGTATTATCTCATATTCCTTCTATTCCCTTACGACCTGAGCAATTAAGTCAGAAGCGCGTGCTTTAACTTTGCATCCTGATCCTGCCCTCTGAGCCCAGCTCTCTCCTGCCCTGAGCTCTCGAGCCAGGTGCCGCAGGAACAAGGACAGGTGAGCGTGCAGATCCAGCGCCATGACGCAGCTTTTCTCCCAGCCGAGACCTGGGAAGCTGCCGAGATTGCAGGAGCTGCAAGGACGCAGCCAACCTCCTTGGCAGCGAGTCACTGGACCCAGGAGCACGCTGGGGACGCAGCACAAGGATCCTGACGTGGTGCTGGGTAAGATAGGGCAGTGCCAAATCCGGTAAGAGAGGGGAGAAGCAGGGAGTCCCCAGCATCCAGATGTTCCAGATGCATGTCATAGAATCCTAGAACAACTCAGGTTGGAA
>NW_009726774.1:0-3579 GCF_000703405.1 Apaloderma vittatum
GTGATTCTGTGATTCTGTGATTCTGTGATTCTGGGACTCTGTGATTCTGTGACCCTGTGATTCTGTGACCCTGTGATTCTGTGACCCTCTGACTCTGTGATTCTATTACACTGTGACTCTGTGACACTGTGATTCTGTGATTCTCTGATTCTGTGACCCTCTGATTTTTTGACACAATGACTCTGTGATTCTGTGAACCTGTGATTCTGTGACTATGATTCTGTGACTCTATGATTCGGTGACTCTGTGATTCTGTGATTCTGTGACTCTGTGACTGCGTGTCCCTGTGATTCTGTGACTCGGTGACTCTGTGACTCTGTGACTCTTTGACACTGACTCTGTGACTCTGCGACTCTGTGACTGTGACACTGTGACTCTGTGACTGTGATTCTTTGACTCTGTGACTCTGTGACACTGTGACTCTGTGATTCTGTAACACTCTGGTTCTGTTACTCTATCTCTGTGACTCTGTGATTCTGTGAATCTGTGATTCTGTGACACTGTCATTCTGTTACTCTGTATCTCTGTGACTCTTTGACTCTGTGATTCTGTGACACTGTGACTCTGCGGTGTGACTCTGTGAGTCTCTGATTCTGTTATTCTGTGATTCTGCGATTCTTTGATTCTCTGATTCTCTGATTCTTTGAATCTGTGATTCTGAAATTCCGTAACCCTCTGATTCTGTGACTCTGTGACTCTGTGACTCTGTGATTTCGTGACTGTGATTCTGTTACCCTGGGTTTCTGTGATTCTGTGACTCTGAGATTCTCAGACACTGTGGCCCAATGATTCCGTGACTCTGGGATTCTGAGATTCTGTGACTCTGTTATTCTATGACCCTGTGGTTTTGTGACTCTGTGATTCTGTGATTCTCTGACAGTGTGATTCTGTGACGCTGTGATTCTGTGGTTCTGTGATTTTTTGGCTCTGTGATTCTGTGATTCTCTGACCCTGTGATACTGTGACTCTGTGAGTCTATGAACCTGTGATTCTTTGATTCTGTGACTCTGTGATTCTGTTACCCTGTGATTCTGTGAACCTGTGATTCTATGACCCTGTGATTTTCTGGTTCCGTGACTGACTCTGTGACTCTGTGATTCCGTGACTGTGATTCAGTTACCCTGTGATTCTGTGATTCTGTGACTCTGAGACTTTGTGATTCTGTGACTCCGTGACTCCGTGATTCTGTGATTCTGTGATTCTCTGACTTTGTGACTCTGTGATTCTCTAACTCTGTGATTCTGTGACACTGTGATTCTGTGACTCGGTGACTCCGTGATTCTGTGACTCTATTACTCTGTCATTTTGTGACTCTGTGATTCTGTGATTCCGTATCTCTGTGATTCTGTGATTCTCAGACTCTCTGATCCTATGAGTCTGTTATTCTGTCATCCTGTGATGCTGTGACTCTGTGATTCCGTGTCCCTGTGATTCTATGACCCTGTGACCCTGTAATTCTGTGACTCGGTGACTCCGTGATTCTGTGATTCTATGACCCTGTGATTCTATGACACAGTGATTCTGTGACCCTGTGATTCTGTGACCCTCTGACTCTGTGATTCTATGACACTGTGATTCCATGACCCTGTGATTCCATGACCCTGTGATTCTCTGAGTCTGTGACACTGTGACCCTGTGATTCTCTGACTCTGTGATTCTTTGACCCTCTGGTTTTGTGACTCTGTGATTCTGTGATTCTCTGACACTGTGATTTTTTGAGGCTCTGATTCTGTGATTCTGTGAGTCTGTGATTCTGTGAGTCTGTGACTCTGTGGTTCTGTGACCCTGTGACTCTGAGAATCTGTGATTCTGTGATTCTGTGGCACTTTGATTCTGTGATTCTGTGACTCTGTGACTGTGATTCTGTGACTCTCTGATTCTCTTGTTCTGTGACCCTGTGACTCAGTGATTCCGTGACTCTGTGATTCTATGACCCTCTGATTCTCTGATTCTGTGACTAATTCTGTGATTCTGTGACCCTGTGATTCTGTGACCCTGTGACTCTGAGAATCTGTGATTCTGTGATTTTGTGGCACTTTGATTCTGTGATTCTGTGAATTTGATTCTGTGAACCTGTGATTCTGTGAAACTGTGACACTGTGATTCTGTGATTCTATGACCCTGTGATTCTGTGACTCTGTGATTCTGTGACCATCTGATTTTGTGACACTGTGATTCTGTGATTCTATGACCCTGTGATTCTGTGACCCTGTGATTCTGTGACTCGGTGACTCCGTGATTCTGTGACTCTGTGACTCTGTGATTATGTGACTCTGTTATTTTGTGAGTCTGTGACTCTGTGATTCCGTGTCCCTGTGATTCTGTTACTCAGTGACTCCATGATTCTGTGAGTCTGTGACTCTGTGATTCTGTGATTCCGTGACTGTGATTCTGAGACCTTGTGGTTCTTTGATTCTGTGACTCTGAGATTTTGTGATTCTCTGAATCTGTGACCCTGTGACCCTGTGATTCTGTGACCCTGTGATTCTGTGACTCGGTGACCCTGTGATTCTGTGACTCGGTGACTCTGTGATTCTGTGACTCTGTGATTCTGCTCCGTGTTTCTGTGACTCTGTGACTCTGTGATTCCGTGACTCAGTGATTCCGTGATTCTGTGATTCTGTGACTCTCTATCTCTGTGATTCTGTGACTCTGTGACTCCGTGATTCTGTGCCTCTGTGACGCTGTGATTCTGTGACTCTGTTACTCTGTCATTTTGTGACTCTGTGATTCCATGTCTCTGTGATCCTGTGATTCTCAGACGCTCTGATCCTATAATTCTGTTATTCTGTCACCCTTTGATGTTGTGACCCTGTGATTCTGTGACCCTCTGACTCTGTGATTCTATGACACTGTGATTATATTACCCTGTGATTCTCTGACTCTGTGACACTGTGACCCTGTGATTCTGTGACTCTGTGATTCTATGACCCTTTGGTTTTGTGACTCTCTGATTCTGTGATTCTATGACCCTGTGTTTCTGTGATTTTGTGACTCTGTGATTCTGTGATTTTGTGACCCTGTGATTCTGTGATTTTGTGACCCTGTGACTCTGTGATTCTCTGGCTCTGTGATTCTATGACCCTGTGATTCTTTGATTCTGTGATTCTGTGATTCTATGACCCTGTGATTCTGTGATTCTGTGATTCTGTGATTCTATGACCCTGTGATTCTGTGATTCTCTGACTCTGTGACCCTGTGACCCTTTGACTCTGTGACCCTGTGATTCCGTGACTCTATGATTCTTTGACTCTATGATTCTGTGATTCTGTGACTCTGTGATTCCGTGTCCCTGTGATTCTGTGACTCGGTGACTCCATGATTCTGTGACTCTCTGACCCTGTGACACTGTGACCCTGTGATTTCCTGACTCTGTGATTCTGTGACTCTCTGACTCTCTGATTCTCTGATTCTGAGACTCTGTGATTCTGTGATTCTGTGATTCTGTGACTCTGTGACCCTGTGATTCTGTGACTCTGTGTCTCTGTAACCCCGTGATTCTCTGACCCTGGGATTCTATGACCCTGTGATTCTCTTATTCTGTGACTATGAGTGTTATAGAAGGCATATAGAATTTGT
>NW_009726775.1:0-1332 GCF_000703405.1 Apaloderma vittatum
TTTTTCTTAAGTTTTTAACTTAATTTTCGGTCAAGCTTTTCCTTAAGTTTTTTCCTGAGCTTTTGGTAAAGTTTTTTCCAAAGCTTTTGGTAAAGTTTTTGGTAAAGTTTTTTCCCAAGTTTTTTTCCTTAAGATTTCGGTAAAGATTTTTCTTAAGATTTTGGTAAAGTTTCCGGTAAAATTTTTACTAACTTTTCCATAAAGTTTCTCCTAATGTTTTTGGCAAAGTTTGTTCTCAAGTTTGTTCTCAAGTTTGTTCTCAAGTTTGTTCTCAAGTTTGTTCTCAAGTTTGTTCTCAAGTTTGTTCTCAAGTTTGTTCTCAAGTTTGTTCTCAAGTTTGTTCCTAACGGTTTTCCTAATGGTTTTTCTTAAGTTTTTGGCAAAGTGTTTGGCAAACTGTTTTCTTGGTTTTTTCTTAAGTTTTTGGCAAAGATTTTTTCTAAAGTTGTTGGCAACGTTGCTGGCAACATTTTTCCTTAAGGTTTTCCTTAAGGTTTTCCTTAAGGTTTTCCTTAAGATTCTAATGTTTGTGGCAACGTTTTTTCTAACGTTGGTGGCAACGTTTTTTCTTGTCTTTTTCTTAAGGTTTTGGCAAAGATTTTTTCTAAAGTTGTTGGGCACGTTGTTGGGCACGTTGTTGGCCACGTTTTTTCTTAAGTTTTCTCTTAAGTTTTTTCTTAAGTTTGTTCTAACGTTTTTTCTTAAGTTAAAGGTTTTTCTAACGGTTTTTCTAACGGTTTTTCTTACGTTTCTAGCGTTTTCTCTAGCGTTTTCTCTAGCGCTTTCTCTAGCGCTTTTTCTAGCGCTTTTTCTAGCGCTTTTTCTAGCGCTTTTTCTAACTTTTTTCCTAACGTTTTTCCGAACGTTGTTTTGAACGTTGTTTCGAACGTTGTTTCGAACGGTTTTCCCATCGGTTTTCCCAACGTTTTTTCTACCGTTTTTCTACCGTTTTTTCTACAATTTTTTCTACCGTTTTTTCTAACGTTTTTTCTAACATTTTTTCTTTCGTTTCTAACGTTTTTTCCCAACGTTTTTTCCCAACGTGTTTCCCAACGTGTTTCCCAACGTGTTTCCCAACGTGTTTCCCAACGTGTTTCCCAACGTGTTTCCCAACGTGTTTCCCAACGTGTTTCCCAACGTGTTTCCCAACGTGTTTCCCAACGTGTTTCCCAACGTGTTTCCCAACGTGTTTCCCAACGTGTTTCCCAACGTGTTTAACGTTTTTTCTAACGAAAGTTTTTTCTAACAAACCTTTTTCCCAACGTTTTTTCTAACGGTTTTTCTAACTTTTTTTCTGACGTTTTTTTCCTAACGTTTTTTCTAACGTTTTTT
>NW_009726776.1:0-34115 GCF_000703405.1 Apaloderma vittatum
GTATAAAATTATTTTTATTATATAATTATATACTATATAAAGATCTTATTTTTATTATCTATTTTATATTTCATTATATACAATACATTTAATTATATAACCACTATATCTAATCTATGTTGTAATTGTTATATAATTGAGTATATATTATTGCTGTATACATTCTTCTTAACAGATTAACTGTTAGAACCATTAACACCTTATATGATATGTTCCCAGTTTAAAAGATGCCACAGCTGGTCTGTTGGCTTTTCCCAGAAATCTCTCTCAAAAGTTTAACCTTGTTTCTTGGATGTTTGCCTAAAAATAGGTCTTCCCTTCTCTTATGGAAACTATTTGTGTTTTTTTTTCCTTTAAACATTTGTGAGATACACATATGAAGCAACAATAAAAAGATAATGAAAAAAACATTCACTTTGCTTATCTTTGAGTCTTATTTACACTATTTACCTTACTGTTTTCAGTAACAATATTGATTTAGTAGGACTAAAGTGACAGAAAATTTCCATCCTTCTAAAAAAAAATAAATTCCAAGACTTTAGAAAAATCCAGTGTTTGTTTTTGGGATGTATCAATTAAAAATTTTTAATCCCACTATATATTTTCAACCTTTTAGAATCCCAAGAAGTTAATGAATGTTATTCATATTGCTTAGTCTGCAGAAGAAGGGTAACCTGGAGAACAAACCTGTGCAGAGATTCTTATCAGAAAGGGAGAGTGATATTTTAATCTTTTTCATCTACTATTTGTTTTACTGGTATCAACATTGCTAACAAAGGGCTTCTGTTTACCGCTATTGTTAGGAATAACTGCAAACTCCTGCTAAGAGAGATGTCAGTCTCTGAGATGCTTGATGCACACCTACCTATTCAGTACAAATGGAGCTCAAGCTCCTATATCAGGAGAAACTAACACTGAGTTTTAAAAAAAAATAAATTTCCCATTCTGGCTCAAAACTGAAGAAAGAGTTCAAAACTGAAGACAGGACTAATAAATACTTATAAATAAAATATTGATTGAGTGCTAGTCTTTCACTCTATATATTCCCATCTTCTCCCACATATTTTTTGTCCTTACTGATAAGCTGCTGCAATAAACTTTAAAAGACAAGATGGCTTATTTGCTTTTTGATTTAAGCACCTTTAAGAAAGATCTTTTAAAAGAAATAAATGCACTGACTAATATACCAAACATATCTCTGCATTTGTAGCAGAAATATGTAGCAACCCCCTTTTTTTGTTCTATCTAAATTTATAAATCTTCTTTATTTTTTAAATGAATATTAGAGGAACAAGAGTATATAAGAGTGGTTGCTTTTGCTTTTTTTGGCTGCAATATTGTTTGTACTACCTGTCAAAGATGAAATATCAGTGCACTACAGATTATTTCTTCTTTTGTTTTAAAGGTGACCTGTCATTTCTGTGGGTTTTTTTTTTTGGTCTTTCACTAATATACTAATTGATGACTGTGTGCTAAATTTTCCAATCTGGAAGGAAACAAGAACATCCTTGATCATCATTGAGGCTTTATATCAGTATATGCGTTGGGACTGTCCTGTGCTGGATGGATGCAGCAGAGATGAACTTGGATAGGACTATCTCAGAAATCAGTTTGTGTTTATTTTGGTACTGAGAAGGGTTTTGATCAGGGCTACCTAGTCTTCTCTTTTATTTTCTAAACTTACTTCTTTGTACACATCTTCTTATTGCAAATTTGACTCTAATAGCAAGGACATCCTGCCAACATATTTTTTTCTGAGTATTACTGAGATGTTGTCTTGTTTTTCTAGTCCTAGAAGTCATAGATAATGTAGATATTTGTCATCCTGATGATTCAAGATTGCACCTAGCATCATACCCATAAACTTTATTTAGTTTCATTTTGAGTGACTGGTCAAGACTAACCAGAACTCAGTTCTGGGTTCCTGGCATTCACTCCAGTTTTCCTTGAGTCAGGTCTGTATTTCATTATACCACCTTAAGCTGTTGGGCTTCCACTTTGGCACTGCACTGCAGGAAAGATATTGAGCTGCTGGAGAGGGTCCAGAGAAGGGAGATGAAGCTGGTGAATGGTCTCTAGAATAAGTTTTATGAGGAGTGGCTGAGGTTGTTTAGTCTGAAGGAAAGGAGGTTGAGGGGAGACTTTATCACTCTATGTAACTACCTGAAAGGAAGGTGTAGAGACGTGGGTGTTGATCTCTTCTCATAAGTACAATGAATATGACAAGAGGAAATAGCTTCAAATTATGCCAGGAAAGGTTTAGGTTAGACATTAGGAAAACTTCTACACTGAAAGGGTTGTCAAAGACTGGAACAGGCTGCCAAAGGAAGTGACTGAATGTCCATCCTTGGATGTATTTAAAAGCCATCTATATATGATGCTTAAGGACATGATTTAGAAGTGGATCTGCCAGGTTAGATAACAGTTGGACTTGATGATCTTAAAGGGCTTTTCCAATCATAATGATTCTATGAGTCTATAACTCTGTTGTTTTGCCTCATTTATCTCGTGCCTCTGTCCAAATGACAGTCATGACAATTCATATAAAATTGCATATGCTCTTGCTTGTCTGAGTGTTTTCATCAAGGCAAGGAATAATGGATATAAGCTAGAACATAGGAAGTCCCACCTCAACATGAGGAGAAACTTCTTTACTATGAGAATAACAGAGCACTGGAACAGGCTGCCCAGGGAGGTTGCGGAGTCTCCTTACCTGGAGAGTTTCAAAACCCACCTGGATTTGTTCCTGTGTGGTGGCCCTCGGGGATCCTGCTCTGGCAGGTGGGTTGGACTAGATGATCTCCAGAGGTCCCTTCCAACCCCTAACTTTCTTTGATTCAATGATCTATGATTCTATAATCAGTAAGAAAGCACGATATTCTCACGATTTTACCTGCTCAGTCATTCTATGTCTGCATTACAGGGTTCCTCCCTCTCATACGAGTATAAATCAGAAGGTGTTAGTGTCAGTAATACTACAGTCAAGATAAATCCAACACTTCTGGCATCCTTTCTGAATTCTTGACCAGGCTTTTAGCTAATCATATGTCAGCATAAAACCCACAGAAATCAATCGTCAGCTATATCACCATGGATTGGGCCCAAGGTATTATGTGATTTAAAGCATGTTATTTTTTCTGCAAAAACAATTTGATGTACTATTGATTTTAGAGTTATACTGTTGTTTGGGTTCCTCTTTTTTTTTTTTTTTTTACTCCTTCTCTAGAGCAGTGTTCAAGGACATCAGGAAAAACCCAGATCTGTGGGTCAAGTCATAGCTTACGATGTACTTGTGCCAGTGGCTGCATCTGCTGTTTGCTATTTTCTTTGGATTCAGCTTTGAGCCGGCAGAAATTTGCATATGGTGATATCTTTGAATGCTGGCTTCTGAAAGTAATGTCCCTTGTGTTTTGAATGAGTGGCCTTCTATGCATGTGCTTATGTTCTGCCATATGATAGATGTCTTTGAAAATGTGGTTCTCCGGCACTTGATCAAGGCTTAATTCTGATATGAGCTTTGTTCTGTTCTCTCTGTGTTTGAGTCTTAAACCAGCAGAACTGCAGTGACTTCATAAGAGGCACTACTTGAATGGTAAAACAGAATGTGCAAGTCTTTATTTATTTATTCATGTAGCATGTATGTATGCATGTATGTATGCATGTACAAACAGGCAAATATTACACCTGTCTAGTTGCGTAGACCTCTGCGGATAAATTGAAATCAGTGATTTACAACAATTCTTAAGCATATAGCCCAGCCTGAAGAAAAGAAATGAAAACTCTGCAGAGATCTGGAGTCAATGAAGCATCTACTCCAACCTGTGTAACATAAGTTGTATTCACTAGTTATCACAGTGCTGAGGCCAGCAACTTTTTTAATTATTCCCAGTTTAACGACACGTGAACTTCTTTGACTCTTTCAAGAAACAGAACCCACTCTGAAACAAATGAAGCAAAGAAAAAGTATAAGATGAAACAGATGCTGTGTAGCAAATAATAAGAGCAAAGAACTGATCCTGCTGTAGTTTACACCTTCTCACTGATTTTCAGAAGCACTGATGATTATGCAGGGACAGAGGTTATGGAAAATCGCTTTGAGTTATTCAAAAGAAAAAATTGATGTGCATTTGGGTGTGGTAAGCATAAACTTGTCAGTCTTGTTACTCTATATTCTAAAAAAGTCATTAGGATAAATAGTTTAAATTTTCTGCATACCTCACTTCATTAATTAGACACTTCTCACATCAGGATGCCTGTTTCTTTGCCTTCATGGCCTTATTCTTTTCATGCTTCTTCATGTTGGATGACATTTTAGACAGGTAACAGAATTCTATCAAGCCATACTATAACAATTACTAGCAGTCTGTCTATTGCCTGGATTTACCTGAGTGTCTTTTACAAAAGCAACTGAGAAATCAGTAAAAATTGTTTGGGAATGAAAAAAAAATAAAAAAACCAAACCATAAATATAAGAAGAGTATGCCACTGCAGGCAGTCCCTCAGCCAGGGAAGATCAAGTGGAGAAGCAGAAAAGGTTTTCTGTCTTTGATTCGTGCTGTATAAGAGGTTTCTTTAATGATTGCTCTTTTGTGTAGCCAAAGCGATGCTCATTTATCAGTCTGTGGTTTAATATAAATGCATCAGGATGAAAACTGAAGGAAGAAGAAGGTTAAATGACAGGCACACCCTGACTTAGAAACTGCAGGACTGATGAATGTCTCAGAAATCCGACTGAAAAGTAACCTTTTTTTTTTTTTTTTGGATAGACCATGAAAATAACAACAAAAATTAAGTAGGCATATTTTAGTTTAATGGCACATTCAACTAGTTCTGAATTACTGAAGTACTCTTTTGGAAGGGTTTCTCATAGCAGCCTTAATACCAAATGAATTAATTGAGATCAGTATTATTGCAGTGAATAATAGCAAATAAATTAATATAATATGGAGGAATAAAAGTGTTAGCAAAATAATTTATATACATAATTCTTCATTTGTTCTCTCTTGTATTAGGTGTCTGCTTTCTCCTGCTCTCACTGCAGAGGTAGAGTTAGTAATTCTGGTGATTCACGTATGAGGTGCAGTATTGTATTCCCCAGGGATTTTTGCTCATTCATACCTCTCTATGAAAATATCTCTAGACTTCCAAGATGCTATCAGAGATATCCTTGTGAAGCTTAAGGGACTGATTGGCTATCAGTGATTTGCTGAGTTTTACAGAGGATAAAGAGATAATAAAACTTGCTCAAGATTGAATCTGAATATATGAATAATAGTTTCAACCCAACAGGTTTTTTTTCTGTCTCGTTGCTCAACTCATTTATGCTGATATAAATCTAGAGCAACTTACGTAAGGTCACTGGAATTACATCAATGTAAAATTAGGGTAAGTGAGAGGAGAACCAGGTTTCCATGCATATTTCTCCTAGGAGAGCTCCTGTTATTCGATGATCAAGTCAGCAAGATGAGGAATAATCTTCTTATTATGTAAATACTGCAATTAGAAATGAAGCTAAATTCGTTTTTCCATTTAGATTTCCTCCAACCTAATGTGAATGCATCGGATAAAGAGGACTCCTCTGTCTATTTGACTATAAAACTCATATTTTCAACTTTAAAGAAAGTGCAAAGCAGAAGGCTTTTAGAGTCTGATGGAGAATCTTTATGTAATAAAGCAAGGAAAGACCTACATCAATTAAAAAAAAGGCCACAAGATTAGTTAAGTCTTGCCTTCCTTAAGTATGGCTATTTAAATTTAGCAGACAAGCTAGCCAGAAATTTTATTAATTTCTCTTAGTATCTGAAGAGCTTGCTAGTTTTAGACTGAAATTCTGAGATTTCCCTGTGAGTGCCACAGGAAACCTCAAGGGAATTTTCTTGTCCAGCCTCTCCCATTAGACATCCTTTCATGAGTGGGCTTACTTTCTAGGGACTGGATATCAGTGTTTAGGTGAAGTCAGTGAAAAAAATAAATAAAGGATTTTCTCAATTTAGGGACATAGTATGTCCTAATAATATGGACATAATATGGCCTAATATGCATAAAAGAAGCTGGGAATAATTAATCTTTCTCTCGTGATATTACATGCCATGAGTCTGACCCATGATGGCTGAGCACGTGCTATCATGTGTTGGAGGAGACTTCTGCAGTCCTTCTCAGGCAAGTATGCAAGTATGGCCTCAAGCACACTCCACCACAGCAGATACCACAAAAACCTTGCTTTTTGTTTCCTTGCTGATTGATTTGGTATCTGCATATCGCAGGAGGGGTCTCCTGAGTCCCACATTTCCCTGAACAGTAAGGAATGTTATTTAAACTTCCATTGAGCTGCAGTGATGAAGAATGCACAATATTTTCAAACTTTTAAGCCCTGTCGTAGGTCTTGGTTTTGGCTTCAAAGTATGGCTGGAGAGTTTGTGAGGTGTTAACTTCACTGAAAATAGTTTATTTCTACTTTTCTCATCAGCCTTCCTAATTCAGAAGGAAAACCTGACCGCAAGTCGGAGCTGAGAGGCTTTGCACTAAAAAAATACCCCAAAACCAACCTAAAAAAAATCCCCATGGCTTTGAGATGGAAGCCTTTGTGAATTCTTGTCTCCATTTTTAGCTGTAGAGGTAATTGGTCCCTGGCAGCTCACTCCTGCTGTATTCCTTTGGCTTGGCTTTGTGTTAATTACTTAAATCTACTCATTTAGAGGCACCACTGAATGTGGTTTGGCAGGGACATGTTCTCCTAAAGAGACTTTCATGTATGTTTTTCTGCCTGCACTGGAAGCTGCATTTACTGTACTGTACTTCAAAATGTTATTGTTTGTTTTATTTAGTCAGATAAACAAATATTATGATAATGAAAAGTCCATGAACAAATGGTGATAACAGCAGAGCACTAAACATAAGAATTAATTAACAAGAACAGTCAGCTCTCCCAGATATCTGATGTAATTTTGAAGAGAGAACTTGAAGTATTGAAGATGTTCAAAGCAGCACTTAGGAGGGTGAAAAACACCCAAGCTCTTTAACATCTAAATTACAAATGTGATTTCTGTGTCTTATCTACTGCCTTTTAAATGAATGATACCAAGATCTGCATGCCTACAGCTCATCAGTTGCAATAAGGGAGGACTATTCCTGTGCCTGTTTTCTGTCCATGTGGTTCTTCTCAGTTCTGGATTTTTTGTTAGGATGGGTCAGGAACCAATGCATGGGGGAGGGATTCTCCTCACTAGTTCAAGCCTTAGCATATTGCACCATATTCTAATCTGTTTACTTAGTTCAAAAAACTAATCACTGAAGTTAAAGAATCAGGCTGAACCAGGAATATTTCCATTGTGCCTGTGTTTTCCCCCATTTCTCTTAGCACAGTCTTTTCTGTGCTGCATGACTGTCGTATGTGTGTGGTTTCACTCTTTTTTTCTGGGACCTGTCTGAAAGCCAGGTAAAGAGTGAAGTCCTACTGTGCCAGTTAGGGTCCAAGTATCTCAAACTATGATTTACCTCTAATACATCTTGATCCATGCAATGACATGCATGGATTCAGCTGTAAGTAAAGTTGCTCAGAGGCTTCAACTAACCTTGGACAGCCTGAATCAGTGCATGTCACCATTTAAGCTAGTGGATGTGTGGTGTTAGAAAAACTACTTTGTAAATAACATGTTAACATCTGACCTTGGCAGGAGCAGTCTCTAGGGGGCCAATCTTCCTTGTGGACATTGCTAGCCTGTGGTTTAGATTCTTGCTGAAGAAAGGGGACAAACTAGATTCCCTACTACAAATTTTGGCATATCTATATGCAGTTGAATTACAGCTGGCAAAGATATCCTCAGATGCTCTGAGATGCAGGGCAGAGCTGGTTGTATTTTTCTTCTTTTGTTGCTGTTAGGTCAAGAGTAACTTCAATTTGCTCCTAAAGAAAAATTGTGTTCAGAGGTGGTCTGCTCAACTCAGGTGTGACCCTGGGACTTGCAAAAAAAAAAAAAAGTCCTTGTCTCTCTTAGTTAAGCACATGACATCATGGTGGGAGGCTGATTCTGAATCCAGATGAAGATTCATGTGAGGTTTGACTTCACTGGAAACAAGAATTGGCCCTGTGTGCTGAGCCAGATCTGTAGAATGAGGAAATACTCACTAAAGCAGAGCATCGGCATATTTTCAAATTAAGATCACAGTGAGAACGAATAAAGTGCACTCTGGTTATTTAACTAACTAGACAGATAGGAGAAATTCTATCTCCCATGACTAACACAGGCTGCCTTTTGATCTCAGTACAATAAGAAGGAAGACAGAGCTGCTGGATGTCTTAACAATGTTGATTTTGTATACTCAATGAAAGGTTCCTAGAATTGCAAATATTTAGAGTGAGTATATGTTCTTGTGTAGTCATTTTTCCACAGCCACAATATCTTCCTTTAGGAGGACTGTCTTTCTCTGCTCTTGCTCCATCCCAAAACTAACCATTTGTGTGCCATTTCTTTTTCATAACAGTTGACAACTGTCACTTGTGTTGAGCCCTTTGTAGAGAGAAAATGCAGTGTAGCAGTATCAGGCTCTACTGGATGATTTTTCTCCTATGAAAATTTTAAGTCCGCTTAAAATGGAGCTTATTTTCTCCCATTTCTATTTCTCATATTATCAGTTTATCTTTTTTCTCCCAGATATTTTACGTGCCAAGAGCCTGGCTATGGTCCCTGAGCAATAATGGAGGGAAATCCTTGCTAAATATCTGTCACCTGCATTGTGTTAAGCACCACTTCTGCAGGAGGGACTTCTGGTGTCGTAGCGAAAGCATGATTTTCCCAGGCATCTCTGGCTTAACAGG
Source organism: Apaloderma vittatum (assembly GCF_000703405.1). NCBI lineage: Eukaryota > Metazoa > Chordata > Aves > Trogoniformes > Trogonidae > Apaloderma > Apaloderma vittatum. Next base: position 8,816 of record NW_009726776.1, read on the forward strand.
GTGTCTAGTGCCTGCCCTGTCACAATGTTTAGGCATAAAATTCCATCTGGAAACATAGCAGCTATGTGGGGGAGAAGAGTAATATAAAAATGTGTAGTAGGCAGCTAAGTTGTGGGGCAAACAGCCAGATGGAATGGCTTATATGCCTTGACCTAGTGACTACATTGCTTCCTTCAACCCATTTCTTTTTCCTGCAGACAAGTAGATGTTTCTCTTGTCAATAACCTGAGGTGGTAGAGGAAGAGGCAGGGTCATCAGAGAGAAATGAAGTGGGACTGAAAAGCAAAGCAAGTCTTAGGAGAGAGGACATTACCATAAACATGATAAGGAATACAGGAGGAGATATGTTTTTAGGCAGAAGAGAGAAGGGCAGATAAAAGAGAGACAAACTAATGAACAGAAAAGTGCAAAAAGATCTATTCAGTTGTGAAGGAAGAAGGGTGGTGTTTAATACAAGGATTATAATGAGGAATACAGAAAACAAAAAAAAAGAAATACAACACCACAAAAAATATAGATGGTTAGGACTTTATTTTTTTTCTAATTTATTGGCTGTCATTCTTGAAAGGCTTTAGGAAAGGGGTCAGGTCAGACAACCAACTTTTTTTATTAGTAAACCCAATGATATTGACTATTTCTCTTCTGTGGAGATTGCCCTGAAACAACTGGCATTGTTTGCTATTTTGACATAAATTAATGACATAACTGCTTACATGTTATTGTCTGTTGGTCTTTCTTCCCTTGACAACCCTAACAAGACTCTGAAATGACATTATGAAACAGCGGTGTAACATGAAATTGCTTTTAAATAAAAAACTTTAAAAGTTGCCAAGTGTATAATTATAGGCTCTTGTTGGAGCAACTTCAAGGGGTAGATTCTGAATGTAGTGTGTGTAAGTATATATAATAGACTTAAACATCAACATTGGAGTTGTTACTTCACAAGTCTGTACCATGAGAATCATAACCTAATAAAAAGGCTTAAAGATATGAAATGAGTTAAACTCATCTTGCTGTGAAGCTCAGAACCTAGGAGGAAAATACACTTCACAGTTGTTATTTGCAAAGAAATTATTATTTTTATATCTATCTCTAGATTTTTAGGACACTTGAATTTAAACAATTGGGTTGGCAATATGGAACAGTAACAGAGTAAAAATAGTGTACTGCTCTGTAGACAGCCTGTGGCAAAGGGCAATTTTAATAAGAGCATCATCAATCTCATCCCGCTGTGTCTAAACTTGTCCTGATCATTTATCAGCGTCTTGTTGAAGCTGATTGCAGCTCTTGCCTTATGTATCCAGAATTCCTTATCTTGGGGTAGGGTGGAATGCTGGGGGAGATAACAAGAAAACCAGGTACAGGAGTTCGGATTGAAATTAGTAGTCACTTGGGCCATATGTTTGGGTTGTTTTAGAAGTTCAGAAGCTATCTGAGGCTTTCCTGCAACCACCTTCTCTTGACCACTGCCCTCTGTGGAGGTCTGTATTTTCTCTATGTCTTCCAAACCAGGAAGATCCATACCTAATTTGTTATTAAACCACCTTCCAGTTCAGAAGAGGCTATCGCCTGTGCAGTATGATGAATCTTGAGAAAGTGTACTTCAGCCTATTGAAGCTTTTTGTACTACACTTACTGCAGAGAAGAGATGAGAGGAAGCCATGCCAGCAAGATGTCAGTACTCCCTCTACATCTCTCCTTTTCTGTGCTAGAAGAAGAGTGCCAAGAAACACTGCCAGAAAATACTGTGTTCCTCACAGAGCCAGTTGCTTGCAGCAGCACCTGTGAGTTTCTTCAGTCCAGTGGACAGCCAGTGAAAGGATACAGAGCCTATGCTCTGTAATTCAAGAAGCTTTTAATCCCCAGAGTTTACAGCAAATACTTGTTTCATTCCAGTTCGCTCTGCTACCTCTTATTTGAAGGAATAACCTTCACTTTGTCCCTCATCACTTCTCTGCCCCACAGCACATGGAACCAAAAGTAATGATAAGACTCCAGTGCTACCACCAACCTCATCTAGCTGCAGTTCTGCAACCTCTTTACATATTGTACACTTTATTATTTTCTCCCATTTTTTTACTATAAATGTTTTATTACAGGAAATGTTGCTGATGGTTTTTGGTGTCTGGCTTTTTGTGGTTGTTGTTTTTCTGGAGGAGAAAATATGGCTGTAATAAACAAGGTCTGACTCTCTTCTTATGAAATCTCTCTTCCACTGAGGGTCTCAGCTGTTCATTACTGAGTATTCTTCATTCTGAATGCATTTCTGACTTACATAACTTGAACAATACTGTCTCTCCCCACTCTGTTTATATAGAGGAAAGTATATAAAAATGATTGGAGGAGAAAACAAGACACATCTTCCACCTATTATCTACCAAAATTAAAATCTGTTAATATTTTCTAGTAGGTAATTAAACAGCAAGCTAGCTGTTTTTGTAGTGGCTGTGGTGATAGTTTTACTCAGAGACAGTTGAGCGTATAATGCAGCCAGAAACAATCATAAGCCAAATGGGAGTCTGAGAGGGGATCGAAGTCATACAACTGGTTCACAAAACAGAGCGTGTCCTCTGTAACTGCTGAAGCTCTTACTAGAAGGAAAAAATATCCTTGTTGATCCTGACAAGAAACCAAACATCAGGAAGAAAAGGCTTTGGCATGTCTCCTGTGAAGCCTATGATAATTAATCAAATTTTTCTGGGTGCATGTTCAATCATATCAGAAAGAGGGAAACAGATCTTTCTCTACCTGCTATGGATGCAGAGCTATTGCTATTTGTAAAGCATATGAGATATTTAATTGGAAGGATCAAACATTTCCTCAACTGGAAAAATTAAATATCCTGAATAAATAATTTTGTACCGTGCATTTTCTTCATACTGAGTATGAAATGGTCTTAATGGCCTTAGATATACAGCAAGCTTTAATCTGCTTTCCGATGGCCATTAATTCTGGAGAAACATTAATTTTTTTTCAGTAGCTAGTTGCTTTAGTAATGGATACTTCTGAGGAGAGTAGAAACTGGGCATAATCAATATATAGTACAAAACACCTACCAGTTTATGTCAAGTGGCGATGTTATTGTTAGTATTCATAGTCTTAAAATGTTGGTTGCTTCAGGTTAATTTATTAGCTTCTCTAATGTCACACTGGAAAATATATTCTTTTATGAGAGTGAAGGAGGACTCTTAGCTAAAAAAATGCAAATTGTATCTGAGCAGGGGTGACAGAATTAAGGATTACTTATGGCCCAGATCTCTTCAAAGAGACAGTTTTACTCTAAACTTACCTGCAGTTAGTGAGAACAAGTTTGAGCAACGTTTGCTTTATCCACAGGCTTCTGAGGTCCTGAAGACTTTGAAGTATTTCTACTGTTCATAAACTGCCTGACTCATCTTTGAATAGGAAATTTATCAAAGAATGGCAGAGCATATTGCTGGCTTTTGGCGTTTTAGGGAGGAGATAAGGCATAAACGATGTTGCCAGAAATGTGGTAGTAGTAATCTCCTACAATGAGTGCAGACTTATTATTCACAACAAGCTAGTCTTTTTAGTGACAACCGCCATCAATATTCATTAGAAATACCAGATCCTTACACCATTTATAGAGTAAGGATATAAAAAAAATTGAATGAGATAATCCTAAAACCTGCTGCACACTTAACACCCACTTACATGAGCGCTGTAATGTTCACTGGAAGATTTGTACTTCAGATTGTTCTGGTGATATACTGCTGTGCTGAGGCTCCTCAAATAAATTAAGTCCTATTATCTTATAACTGCTTTTATTGGAAAACACGTCATTGTTATGTATGACCTCTGTGGAGGGTGCCATTAAGATGGGGCAGTGTGTGCTGTTTCATAAGTACATACATTTTGCAGGTTAATCATAATGGTAGTGCATAGGTTAAAATTATGCCATTTTTCAGTTTCCTTGAAAGTCGGGAATTTGAACCCCTTGAATAGACTCAGATTATAAACACTATTCATGTAACTTTATATCTTGCAAGTCTCCTTTAGTGCTCTGTTATTAAAATATTATGAAAAATGAAAGAGCTCTGATTAAATATGCCTGCACAGATAAATTTACATTAATGTGAGATGATTAATTATAAGTTAATACCTCATTCAGAAAAAGCATTTTAGGTGGCATAATGAACAGGGTGTAACAATAATCCTGCAACAGTCCTCTGTTGAGGTAATCAAACACCAGACAGAAAGTGCCATTATGCATTTCGGAATTGTGCTGACGGTAATCACAATTCTGAACTTCCACTCAGCTGTGCTCTCTCTGCACCACAAGATGTCACTACAAAATCCAGGATGATTTTTAACTTTTCACTTATTTATTTATTTACTTATTTATTTGTTAAACTGAGAAACATGTTTGTTTCTCTTTCTGGGTTCTCAAGAAGGAAATAAAACTCATAAGATAACCAACAGTGAGCACTCCTCATGCCTTTAAATATAATAATAGGTATACACCTTCCAGATGCTTGGGAACAATCTCCGGCTCTATTTCTTTTAAACAATAGTGTATATATCCTGCCAACAGTTGTGGAACTACCGATGATCCATAAGAAATCCAGAAACACATTTGCAGCAGTTCCTAAGGGCCGTTTTTAAGGGGGTTATTCTACTGTTTACTCCTCCTACTCATCTCTCCAGCAGGCAGTGCTGGGGGACAGGCTTTGTCTTCTCCTACTGCCACAAACACACTTCCAATTAAATGGAAGTAAAGTGTATAAGAGTATTAAGATGCCAAGGGATTGCATTGGTTCTAACAAATAACAGCAATTTCCTGTACTCCATGCTACAATTAAGAGATCATATATGGCAGCCTATAGATGCCAGCCCCAGAAATAATCACTTAAAGAGAATCAGTTATGGAGGAGATCTCATTTTCTGTATCCCTGTTTTGATGGAAAAATGTGTATTTAATTCTTTTTTTTCTTTGATTCATTTCTTGAGAGGACTATAATCTTTCACACTTCTGTCACATTTGGCCTGAATTTTTAAATATCTCTGAGGTGCAGCTGAGGAACAGGATGCTTTTCTTCTTAGCAGCCAGTCAGTTATGTCCAAGCCCCTGGCATGTTGCTGGGCAGTGATGTGTGTAGGGGAAGACCTTCTTGGACAGGCCATGACCATACGAAGATGACTCTCAGGCTGAGGAAAATGACTGTGGTTGCAGAAATTGTCAGGAGCTCAGTGCTGTACCAAGTCAAAGCCAATAAAGGAACTCAGATGGGATGGTAACTCCTGTTGTGTTGGAGAGAAGGGAAGTATTTTCACCCAGGGTTTAAGGTGCAGTGAGCAGGGACATCTTTAACTAGATCAGATTGCTCAGAGCCCCATCAAGCCTGACCTTGAATGCCTCCAGGAATGGAGCCTCCATCACGTCCTTGGGCAACCTCTTCCAGTGTTTCACCACTCTCTTAGTAAGAAACTTCTTCCTGATAACTAGTCTAAATCTACCCTACTCTAATTTAAAACCATTGCCCCTTATCCTATTGCTACATACCCTTGTAAACAGTCCCTCTCAGCTTTCCTGTAGGCCCCTTTCAGTCACTAGAAGGCTGCTATATAATCTCCCTGGAGCCTTCTCTTCTTCAGGCTGAACAACCCCAACTCTCTCAGGCTGACCTCATAGCAGAATCGCCGCAGCCCTTTGATCATTTTTGTGGCCCTCCTCTGGACCCACTCCACCAACTCCACATCCTTCCTGTTTCCAGGGGGCTCTAGAGCTGGACGCAGTACTCCAGATGAGGTCTCACCAGAATGCAGTAGAGGGGCAGAGTCACCCCTTCCATCTGCTGGCCACAGCAGATGCAGCCCAGGATGCGACCGGCATTCCGAGCCACAAGTGCACATTCTGGGCTCATATCCAGCTTCTTATCCACCAGCTTTTGAGAAAATGTCCACTGCGTACCTTGTATGACCATGTTTGCAACTGGTGTGATGTTGGTCACCAGTAGTGGAAAGGGAAGGAGTTGGCAGACACCCAGAGAGAAGGTGGCAGCAGAAACCTGTTTTTGTTGACCCTCTGACTTCCTCTGGAAAGGCTGGTATTGAGACATTTGCTTTCTTCAAATAACTACCACAGCCATTGCAGTGACCGCAGCACGTGGCATCAGCTGTGGTGTTATAAGTGTTATTTATGCCTTTTTAAGCCACTGCCCACTCTGTATACCCCACCACTTTGCAGTGCCCAGGTCACAGCATTGCATAGTCTGTCTCTGGAAGAGGTGACATTGAAAAGTTAATTGAACTTTCCTGCAGAACGAAGAGAGGCAAGGAGGAGCTCCAGGACTGAAGGCTCACAGAGATGGAGAAGGAAACTGTAGAAATAGTCATTCTTCATTTACACCTGGGACTTAGCTGGTATTCGGGGCCACTGCATACTTTGGCCAGGGCAATGGCTTCATTATTGCACTCACATCTGCAGCACATATATTAGAGGAAGGAACAGAGATCAGGACATACTAGTGGTAGTGCTTGAATGTGGTGAGGGCATAGAGAGATGTTACAGCCACAACCACAGAATGTCTTTTTGGACTTCAGGAACGGTGTATTGTGGACAATGCGTGTTCCTTGTGAGATGGGAGAGATGTCCTTGCCCCTCCTTCTGTAAGTCTTCCTCCTGTTTATGCTGGTTGTAATGAACCTCAAGAAAAGGACACACATTTTCTTTCAAATGGGAGGAGTTGAGAATCTGCTAGTAGTTCATCCATGATTGCTGTCAGGTACCCCTGGTGGAAGCCTCCTGGCACCCACCAAGAATAGATGAGCTCTATGCATCACCCAGCTGGTGAGGTAGACCCTGATGCTTTGCTAGTGCTACTTCTCATGCTAGTGTGAAGGATAAACTGTGTCAACAGTTCTGAACTGCTGAAAATTGCACTTGATAGGATGAGAAGGTGCAGTTGAACTCAATCCCTGTTGATTTATCAGTGGCTTCCCCAATGGCAACACCTAGGTATACAGATCCATGCTCCAGTGGATGTACATCGAAGGGCAAAACCAAAAAGACTCCACAAATAATGCTACTGCTGGTGGGTCATGACGACTTCTGAGACTCTGGAGAAGGAAAGATTTATGTCTCTGCACATAATGAGAAAAAGTGTGGGCTCTCTCCAGAAGACATTTGAATGTATTTTGTTTAGCTGCTTTTTAGAACAGAAATTGTCCTTATGTTGTGATAAACTGCAGAACATGTGGCCTCACACACTCGTGTGATGAAGACAGATATAGGGAGCTAACTTTCTCTTCCATTTGAATAGATAAAATAGAGAAATGGTCTAAAGGGTCCAATAAGTAAAACCAACAAAAATGGACCAACAGAATAAAACAGGAATCTAGTATAATGCCATTCTGGAGCTGGAGGTTTTGTATCCAGAAGTCAGATACCTATTACTGGTCACCATTTTGTCTTGGCAGTGGCACAGGTGCTTGTAATGAATGCTCAAATCAACCACTGCAGTGATCAGACCTCAGATGTGGCAGACTTCAGTAATGTGGACATCCTGTTAGCAAAGCTGAGAGTGGCTGAGGTTCTTCTTTTTACAGGATGTAAACTGTGGTCCCTGAGACAAGCTGGGTAGCTCTTAGACAGCTTCAAGGTACAGCTGTATCTTTAGCTGAGTAGTTTGCTCTGGATCACCTTGGTTCTTCCTCTAAATATTGGAAGCAGCCGTGTCTTTTGCCATGCTGGCACAGAGACCAAAAGACAGTGGTAATCACAGTCCTTCCAATAGGATGTTGTTTTGGATACATTTTTGGTCAGTGGTTGCTTCAGGCAATGAACAGTGGGGAAATCTCAGGGACTGTTAGACCTCCAGTAAGGGCAAGGATGATAAACATTGGGCCACATTTGGAGTGGCACTTGAGAGTGACTTAAGGCAACAGCCAAAGCTAATAGGACCTGATTCTAGTGTATAGTGTTAATTATTATGAAAATTGGCATAATCAGGCCCGTTCAGTAGTATGAATCTCACATGGTTTGATCTAAAGAAAGCCATTTTATTGTGCGTATGACAAAACTATAAACTACTGCTCTGAGAAGGTCAGACAGGGAAAAAGAGAAAGGTTTTAATAAGGTGAAATTATACTAATGGCATATCCTCAACCTTGAAGAGGGTTAGGATTTTTAATATGACCATTTAAAAGAATAATACTGCTCTCAGCAAACCTTTCTATTCAAAAGGAATTACTTTGCTGGCACCTGACTGATAAAGATGTTTTTTAGTATCAGATACAATATATAGTACACAGGGACACATATTTTCTCACTGGAGAGCAACAGATTATTGCCTGCATTGCTGTTTTGTAACATCACAACCTAAATGGCTTTTATGTTCTGAAAAGAAAAAGCAGAGAGGAGAAAGGAAAAGCTTTTGAAGAAAAAAATAATTTTCCAATAACCCCCATTAACTACAGAGGTCATTGTGGCAAAATGAATGGGACTAGAAATCCACTAAAAGCTGCAGTATAAGGTACGTTGAGACCGACAAGCCCTTCACCAAGTAGTTACAAATGGGACTAATGGTTTAAACTTGTTAGCTATTGTCAGAGCTTCTGATCCTTGAGTCAGCTAAGGAGGGTATGGCAGAAATCAATAAGGCATTGCTTACATGGTGAACTGCTAGACCATATAGATTGCTCGAAGGGAATTGCTCAGTTCCTCCTGCTCTGCAAGCTGAAAGCAGGCAGTTGAATCTCCAGAAAGATTGACAACACTACCCTGGGGCAATTAAGTCTTTTGCCACTCTGAACAATGATGAGGATAAAGGGAGGAAGAAGTCCATCATAAGAGATTGCAGTCTGGACTTTCATGCTGTGTCGAAGCTCATGGTGTGTTTTCACCCATCACCTTCATTATACAGTGAATGACCTGAGGCTGGCACATTTGTCTCAGAAGTCACAGACAACATGGCAGTACAATTGTTGGTATGGACAAGCTGATAGCAAATTACATATAGACTGCTGCTGGTATGGATAGTGATATTCCCTTAGGCTGTCATTCTGAAACTGTTGGAGAAATCTCTGCCTGTTGGCATATTTTGAAACATTCTTATTCTATCAATCAGCTTTCTGGTAGAGTACTACAAGGCTTCAATTAAATGGAACATGGTTTTGTAACAATTACAGACAAGCTACAAATTGTTAGCAAGCTGTGAAAGAGAAATGTTGGTACTCATATGCCAAGAGATTTTGAAAGACAGAGAGGTATCATTGTTACACCTGGTGCTCCCCTCACTATCATTTAGTTGTAGTCTCCATTTCTGCCCAGTGTTGCACAAAGTGTTGGTATGCATGTTATAATGCTGACAAAGTTCTGAAAAGGTGACAGTGATCTGCTAAGGCACTGTGATCTCTCCACTGCTCTCTAGCTTTTGTTCCTCCTCTTTCAGATGTTTAATAAAGCAATACTAGGTGTCAGCTGACAAAGCAACCTTCAGTGTTATCCGTCTGCCCTTCTTGCTTCATTTCACCTCTCCTTTGACTCTCCAAGAGAACCAAAAATTTATTTTGTCTACCTATGTTTGAGGGAAGACCAGTTCCAGAACAGTCAATATCTTGTCAATAGAAAGTGTGTGGATGAAAAATTGCTGCTCAGCTCCAGGTTCAAATTTTAGCAGTGTTATTGCATATCCTGGAGAAGTTGTACTTATGTGGTTTCCCTAAAACCTTCCCTCCTTCTCCTCTCCTTCCCTGTGGGTAAGTGCCAAACTTTTCACCCTTTGGTGAATGTTACCCCCAGGCTGTTGTATTATTAATTCTGCTAGAAATATTAATCTAAATTAGTAGTGTTATTGCAGTAATGTTATTGCCATTATCAATGGCAATCTTGAATCTGTTCTATGGCTCTCAATGAAGTAACTAGTTTTGATTTTTGTGACTCTGATCAGTAAAAATTTTTTGCTGGATCTCTGGTAGTCTTTTGCTGGGACTCTAATAAATGGATCAGTGAAAGTCCTGGGACTCTCACTGGCAAGTATTGAAACTATATTCCTTTTAATGTGACACTTGACTCCTTCCTTCCTTTCCAAACTTTTGAAGATGTGCGGTAAGCATAACACAGAATCTCCAAAAAATCTGTCCATATTTATTCCATTTCTTGCTCCTCTGACTGACCATTCTGTCAAGTTACTCTGACTGCCTGATTCTGCCTTCTGCTTCATTGACTCATATCAGGGCTTATTTTCTGTTGTCTTCCACCATTAGTTCATTTTGAAAGACTATGGGCAATTCTCCTTTCTGCTTTGTCTGACCTTTTGGCCTGAGCTTTGACTAAAGTCTTCAATTTTTTTTGTGTTCTCTGTATATGTCTCATGTATCAAAGAGTCCTGAGCCAGAACTCATGGTTAACTGTCCAGAAAGTCAGGACTAAGTGGTAATGTCAGAGGAGATGTTTAATTGTGTTTCTTGTGATGGAGAGAATGTTAACTTACAGATAGGACGTAGGAGATACTGGAGCATAAGAGGCACAGTGTTATGAAATAACTTCCCATTATGACTGTTCTTCACTGTGGGAAAATTTGGTGATTTCATATTTTTTGCACATACCTGTGCTGTCTGCATTCATTCTTACAGAGGTCTGCATACCTATCTTCAGGAGTCACTGTTGTCTTGAATACACAATAGCTCTGGAAAACTTGTGACAGCAGGTGAAGAAGTCACTCTTGAAGTATCTCAGGGCTTAGGGATGGAAAACCTAAAATTAGGAACAGAACTTCAAGTCTAAGCCTCTGTCTACAGGAAATTTTTTAATTCTTGTAGTCTGAGGGCTCCAAGTAACACAAGTCACTCCATTCTTCCTGGCATGAAGCTACGTTTTCAGTCAGGGAGAGCTTTTCAAAGCATCTACTTTATCAATTTCTATTGTCAAACAAGGAAGCCACAAATGTGTGGATTGGTTGCTGAGCACATAGGAGGGACCACAACATTTTAGCCAGACATAGAGATACTTTTTTTTGTGAGGGGGCAAGGTATGGACAGATCAGATGACAAATTGGAATATTATATATTTTCCACAATAAAAGAGTAAAGCACCATCAGTGTGACTGTAAAATAGTCCACTGCAAGATGTCAAGGTCTACTGTCAGGGTCTACTGACTTGATATATCGCTATGCAAGTGCATAGCAGTGCTTTCTGGAGTCAGGGTATAGCTGGCACTATTTCCTTAAGCAGATCTGACAGTGTACTCAAGCAGAGGAGGTGATTTCCACCTTTAGGTGTAGCTGGTGTGAATAAGTCAGCACGAAGAACTGCCTTTCGTTGAGGTAATTTCAAATTTAGTGACTTCTAGACATAAAATCCAGGATAAAATCCAGCTAACAAAATTGTGAATTTTACAGCAAATCCATGAATGACTAAATGATGGACTTCGCAACAACAGAGTATTAACACATGAGGGACTTGTACTTTGGTTCTTACAGAATAGTGTTAAAAATCACGTACTAATTCTACGGCTCATCACAAAAATTCTTAAGCTTGTTGTTTTAAAGGTACTTCATCAGACTCATTCATGGTTTGATTCATTGTGACCTGGTTAGTCCTTTTAGTTAAAAAATTTATGACCTTCTCAAACATTTTACAAATAAGTTGATCTCACTATTAGTTCAATACAAAGTGGCCTTAAAGTTGGCAAGTTCACCTTTTTCAGGTTCCTTTGTATAGTATTAGAAAGGTGAAGGTCTCTTTATACAAATTACATTAAAACCTCTGTGTCTAGGAGTGTGCCTGAAGTATATTTCATCTCTATATTAATAGATAAATGTGAAATAAGGGTGATATGGGGATCTTTACACTTTATTCTCCAAAGCCCATATTTTATTGTGGAAATACTATAGTTTTTATTAAACCCTTTGATTTAACAAAAGAACCTTGGAGACTAGTAATTGAAGCTCCAAGTAGAACAAGGGCAACATTTTTGCTCTGCGTAGTAAGTTTCTGGTCTGAATATGTTTGTACAAATATCTAAAACGGTTTCAAAGCACATGAGCAACTGATGTGTTTAGGCTGTATGTGCTTCAGCTAGTGTTGTGCATTAGCTAAAAAACTTTTTGCAGGTTAAAAATAAAAAAAAATTATATGACAAATTTCAAACAGCTACTTCATTGTAAACCAAAACTGAGTGAGGCCAAAAGAATTACGAAGTGCTAAACTGCTAAGAGATTTAGGGTTGGCTCTTAAAAAGTGTAACATCATTTATGCAGATAACCATGAATATGATATCTATAAAATATATCTGTTTATTAACACAAACATTTTGAAACCTCTTCTAGAAGCTGATAGTTGTGATTCCTTGTCTAAAAGGGAAATGGCTTAGGGTGTGGTCAAGCGGAATTCTTTCAGTCATGTGTCGTTGGTCTAATCCTACAGTATGAAATTTGAAATGCTTGTCATAGTTCAACTCACCCTAGATTAGAAAGTCATGTGAAAGCAAGTGATTGGCAGCAGCTTCATGAAAAAAGATAGAGAGAATATATGACTGTACTGCTTGCTCTTTGGCAAACTAAAATATAGACAGATTGATGAAAACACATTAATTGCTGAAACTCATTTTGATGAAATTGGTCAAAAGGTTTCAGCACCATGTTCTGCTCATTAGCTTGAAAAATATAAAAGATGCATCTTGACATAACCTTTGTTGCTATATCATTATTTTGATCTAATTATTTTTTTTTAATACGCTGTTTGTAGTTGTCCTATTTCGTTCTTGTCTCTGTCTCTTTGAATTAATTCTCTTTTCTGCCTCGCCCTTTTAGAATAGACACTTGGAGGTATGTACTCCCTAGCAAATCTGCATTTTCTTCTCCAGGAAGATATTGCTTGCCATTGTGGCTGGTATCTGGTTAATGTCATGAAGGACTGGGAAATTTTAAATTTTGTTAAGATTTATGCCAAGGATTCATGTTCAGATATTGAATATCTATAAAATAGAGATATTAATGTATAGCTACTTGCCAGAGAGGGGTATGATAACTCTTACCTTTACCAATAATGTTTATGTAATTTTTTTTTTAAAAAAATAAAATAAATACTTTACTATGGAGGTGAAAATACGACCAAGAAACTTTCAAGTCCTATGAAGTTTCTTGGTCACTGTCATATGCACCGGAACTAAGAAATGACTGGTGAATTCAAAATACATAAAACTTGTTATGTGATGTATATGAAACCACGTGGGATGACAAGACAGTTTGCACTTAAATACATAACTACGGACAGCTCAGAATTTAAACATAGTAAGAAACTGAATTATTTTCATCATATTCTGGCTTATAATATCACCAACTGAATATTCCACAAGTTTAGAGCCTGAATTCTTGCATATCTTCTCTTTTAAGAAATCAGGAAAACAAAAATACCAGGTCAAAGAAAAACAGTCCTAGCTTTGGAGGAAAAGGTAATTTATCCTCATCTAAAATTTTGATAACCAAAGAGTAGTGTCTTGCTTTATTTCTGTGTTTGCCTAGTCCATTCAGGGTAGCTGTGGATTACATGCTACCTCAGTAGGGAGTAGATTCTAAGGGACCCTCTAGTTCCTGTGGTTTCTGCTTTCAGTGAGAGCTGCAGCTGCCCAACTGCCCTTAGAAACAAGGATCTAATGTCCAGAAACTTGCTGGGGGAGGCACATGGAAATCTAAGTTATGTGTGTTGGTTGCATTGCAAGGGTTTTACTTTTTCAAGCTGACAGCATTTGCAAGATTTTGCTTAGCACAGGACCTGAAGAGTTACTGGAATATTAACAGGTTTTATACTTTCCTAACTCCTGGAGTATTCAGGGTACAGCTTGACTGGTTGGTTTCCTTAGTTAGCACTGGAAGTATCACAGAATCACAGAAAGTCAGGGGTTGGAAGGGACCTCAAAAGATCATCTAGTCCAACCCCCCTGCCAGAGCAGGATCACCTACAGTAGATCGCAGTATCAGAGAAGCACAACATCTTGGTTATACCTGCAGTTTTCCTGCAGATGCAGGACAAGAATTGTTGTAATCCACAGGTGTGTTCACCTCAGATAGTGCTTAGTTGTTTCTTTAAGGTAGCTGTTTGACTTAAGTTGGTCTAGATAATTTTTGTAGGTCCCTTCCAAATGAACTATTCTGTTCTATGCCATGCCATGCCATCCTATGTTGCACACACATAATGAAATCACACGATGTGTTCAGGATCTCAGTGACTGGAAATGTTTTTGTAAATCAGTCTATTACCATGTCTGTTCTTCTCACTAACTTAGCTCAGTCCTGTCCTGAAGTTTAAAATGAAGAGTGTCTGAAACTAATTGTTTCAGAATTCTTAGCAACGTGCATAATCAGCACTTTGTGCTATTTGTAAGAAAATAGTCTTAGGAAATATGCTCATAATTTACTATGAGGTGACATATTTCTGCACACATTGTCCCACATATTTCTGCACACATTGTCCCACATCTCCTCACTTGTTAAGGAAGGTTCTGATATAAAATACAAAAATGCAGATCAGATAAGCAATCTACTTTTGATATACGGTTACGGACCCAGAGCATTCAAGATATTGAAGACTGTAATTCCTGGCAAATCCCTTTCTCAATGTGGGACAAACTGTATGCTCAACATAATATGAGAAATAAACAAGCATGACCATATTTTATTGCTGGATCAGCACATTGCATTTTGATGAGACAACCTAAAACCTTGGTTTTACATGATGTTCCAATTCAAAGAGTAACAGAACTTGCAGAATTTTTACAATAGTTTTTTGGGATACATTGTATTTCTACTAGTGTTAGCAAATGGTACCTGTATGTGGTACTGGGATATGAGGTATGTGATACTGGGATGTGTGGATTGATTTACATTTGCCATACATCTTTATTTCAAGTCCAGGCTTCCTGCAATATTTAATTAATTTTCTCTACAGATTTAAATGGAATGCAACTTCTATTAAATCTAATTAATTTCCCTGGAGGCTTGTAGGGTAATGGTACAGCTACTAACGAAGAACTGCTTCTAACTGAGGGTAGCTAATAAACAAAGATACATGTGGTTGAATACACTCAGTTTCAGGGTTGAATTACTTCAGTGAGGCACTGCCTTGTATTCAGAGATGGATGTGATGTGGGGTTATTTGACTTAAAAGGTGCCAGGATAGCTAGTCTTTCAGTTTGTGTGACTCACAATTCTAGGCAATAAGCGTTTTTACCATTAGCTTGCATTGGAGAAACTGAGGTACCAATCAAAGATGTGACTGTTTGAACTTTTTATGAAAATGTGCAACAGTCAGTGAAAAAACACACAGTTGCATCAAGATTCAACTACTCCATGAGACTGATTTTGAAGATAAAATCTTGGCCTTCAGAAAATTTAGACTACCTTCCAGATTTACTAAGGAGATTGGGACTTGAATCTACAATCAGACAGTTGTGTCCTTGCAGATACTAATTGTTGAAGAGGCTCTGACTTAGTCCTCCTTTATGTATGCTAACCTAGAAAACCCAGAGACTTTTGCTGTAATATTTTGACATTAACATTGTCATTGCAGTTGGTAATGTCTGTCGCCTGCATAATCTTCAGGCAGAATGTAACCGCAGAAGCCTCATTAGCAGGTCTTTCCCAGAATAGTGGTATACAGGTGAATGATATGGGAAATGGGTGTCTTCATGCTAACTTGCTGGGATGTATTTGCTAGTACATACTCTTATAGCTGTACATAAAAAATTCCCTAGTCTAGTTTATGATGTTCTGCTGGCTGATGGAGAAGTGCTCTGAATTAAAAAGTAAGAAGGTGAAAGCATGTTGTGAAAGAAAATAAATACAAAATGACCTTAAATACACTTCCCCCCTCCTTCTTCCTGGCTACCTCTGCCCTGCCATCAGCGCAGTGGGGTAGGGAGGGGGGAATGTGATTCTGTCCATTAACCACTGTTCATGGCAATCTTTCCTCCCTAAGAAATGAACTCCTCGCACTGTTTCCCTGATGCCACATGATGTCCATCACATGGGTTAGAATCCTCTCCCTTCATGTGAATCCTTCCTGCCAGTGTGGGACCCATCTGTAGCTGCAATGTTCTCTGCTCCAGTGTGAATTCTCAGAGTTGTGATTTGTTCTGAGTGTGTCCTCTGCTCCTGTGTGGTCTATCTCTCCCCTGTAACGAGGTCCTCCATGTGCAGCTGCATTGTGGACATTTTGCCACAGCTGATATCCTCAGTTTGCAGCCAATCATCTCCCTGCCATCCCACTTACCATGGGATTCTGGGCAAATGCTCTGATTTGTTGCCTTTCTCCCCTCCTTTCCTCACTGACCACATTCTTTTGCTCTCCTCTCACCTTCTGCTCCTCCAAACAGAGAGGTTCTTCAACACAATAGACAGGACACAGAGACAGACACAAAGAGAGAGAGCCTGGCCCAACAGATTTCCCCTCTTAAATACACTAATCACAGAGGTGCTGGCTGGCCTGGCCTTGGCCAGAGGTGCCTCTGACTTTCACTGGGGACTGAGTGAGTCTCCTGGAGTTTCACAAAGACCCACCCCCACAGCCCTCCCACTACTACCAAAAACCCTGCCATATCCAAACCCATGACACAGAGAAAATGCACTTGTTACCTTGATGATCCAAATATTTGGGAAGATGTGAGAAAGAGCTGTTATAAAGATATCTGTCGTATTTTAGATATGAATTATAGCTGTGGTCTGTCACACAGGGAAGAACTTAAAAGAAGAAATTAAACACCAACAATAAATAAAAAGGTCTTACCTATAATATGTTTTATTTTCCATTTTCTTCTACCAGGGAAGCAGAGATCTGGTCTGATATTTGCATTTTTCACCACAAATTCCTGCAAGATCAACAGTGTGTTACTATAATTTTCAGCCTCTTCTTCCTATGAATTATTAATTATGCATTTTTTTAATTCTTTCCTTCATCCCACCCCCATCTTAAGTATTTTGGAATCTATTTAAAATCAGTTAGTCCACATAAAAACCTGCAACTTTCCCTAAAATAAATAAAATTATATTTTCCCTTTCTGAGCAAGGAGTAAAATAAGATAAAATAAAATGCTGTCTCTTGATGTCTACTACAAAATATTTGAGTCTCATTTTTCATGTTTGAACATAACTTAAATTCCTAACTAGTCTTGGTGACCAGGGCTTTTTAGCTACAAAATGTAAGCTCCATATTTAGACATGTAAAGAAATAATCTGATTTTCAGGAATGTGCAGTCAGCTTCTAGAGGATTAAAATACACTTGGTACCTCTGAAAAACATGAAATCATATAAATTTTACATACTTAATTTTAAGCAGCCCTACTTGAGGAGGTGGCTTCAACTCATTTGTACTTTACTCATGCTGTAAGTTTAGCAATGTATTTCCTCTGAAAAGTACAGTTGAAATAGCTTAGGGAGAATTACACTTCCTCATATAAAATATCATCAGGGGAATGGGTCTGTTCTGTGAATAAACAGAAACCTTTGGAAAAAAAAGAGTAGCTACTGCTGTTTTAAGAGGAAAAGGCAAAAAGAACATGACAATTTTAACAAATTGATGTAGAAGGTCGTAGTTAGCGTCCCACACTGTCATATGTCGACTTTCGTTTAAGCGAAGACTATTCATATTCAATTGCATGCAGAGCATAACAGGACTAGTCCAGTGCAAAGAGCAGTTAGCACTGCTCATTTTAACATTTGCTGCCATTATCAGGAAATGTCCTTTAATACTTACCTGTTCACTTGGAATGTTTTTAGCTGTGACATTATGCTAGTGTACATAAGTAGTATAATTTCTTTGCAAGCAAAAAAGAAAAAAAATAAAAAAAGATCAGCCCAGAACAGCAAAAACAGTTTTGAAGAAATTCTTAGTAGCTTTAAAATTCCGTGACTTTAGTCAAAGGACTGAGAAACCAGGTATTAAGGATTTCAGGCCTGTCAGAAGCTTCCTCCAATAAGAGGGCTTCTGTCATTCACAGTTGGGCACGTTCAAGATTTCCTATGTTACTTACCTTCTTGCTGACAGCTTGAGCGTCTCAGGGGACTGTGGGATTTTCTTTCCCCTTTTTTTCCCTTTCAAAGTGTTTTGAGTGTCAGAGGGAGCTGAGAAGCAGTGGGAAGGAGTGAGAATGAGATGAGTTTTTCAGTGTTTCAACAGCTCTATGAAATTTCAGACAAAATATTGGCAATTGGTTAAGCCCTTCTCCCTAACTAATATTTAAAAACATTCAATTAACATTTTATAATGGGTCCAATGAGTTAAACCACCCCATGATATTAGAAAAATATTACATATATAAATAAAATACATCAAAGCATTAAAAAGCTATTACACACTCCGAACATAAAATGGCAGAATAATGATGGATCCTGCCATGCAGCAAACATATTCAAAAATATTATCTTCCTGGTAATGAAATGCCATCCGTTTCATTTTAAGCTAAATACGTTAGACATATCAGTGGAGTCTGTGCTGACACAGCAGTGAGTTGAAATTGAAAATCTGAAATTATATATATGATTGGACACAGTGTTAAAGTAATTTATAGGAAAACCCACAAATGTGCTGGGTCTGCACCTTTTGGTGAACTCATTTTAGAGAATCAGATAGAAGAAAACTCTACCATTTCTAATGTGCAGTTAGAATGGCAGCTCGCCAGGGCCCTGATGTATTCAGTATGAGGGGGCAGAAAAAATAGGAGAGAAAGAAAGAAAGAAAGAGGCTAGGGAGACTTGACTCAAATTACAACAATTCTGCATAAGCCATCAAGAAAATGGCATTCGTTTTCATCGCTCTGACCTAATATGATATAGCAGCTGCAGGAACTGTATTAGCTATCAAGACAAGTGGGAGATAACGGGGAAACATTTAGAGAGGGACATGAGGATAGGGCTAATTCCAGCTCGGCTTGCAGATGCTTCCCATGCTTTGCCATGGAGAGCAAAGTGGCAGGAGGGATCATTTTGACGATCATCTGATACCCAAAGTTTAGGCTGAAATTCAGGTTCTGCTGACTGGAATGGAGCCTCAGCTATTACACACACATGCACGTGCGCACACACACACACATGCACACACACACATACATGCAGACACGTACAACCCTTCCCGTAACACACACTAGGCAATTTTTGTCTCTTCCTCTATTAAGTATTTTATTCTTCCTAGCTGGCTGATCTGCAGTAAACTGAAGAAAGCCAAAGAAACAACAAGCATGAGGAAAGGCTTTGTGTGTGGAATAGTTCTCCATGCCTTACTTTCAAGTATCTTTTATCACAGAATCACAGAACCACAGAATTACAGAATGTCAGGGGCTGGAAGGGAACTCAAAAGACCATCTAGTACAGTGCCCCTGCCAGAGCAGGATCACCTACAGTAGATCACACAGGAACACATCCAAGTGGGATTTGAATGTTATTTCTTGCAGTTTTTTCCTGAATTCAGAATGCTTTTCATTTATTTTGGGAAAAGAAGTGAATGAATAGGCAGTAATTTACTATTAATATGCAGATTCAGTCCTCGTATTACTATTACAGTTATTAATGTGCTAATTTATGGCATTAAATAACATTAGAATTATTTATTGCTTATTAATCAGAAGTAAGGTAATTGATGTGGTGCAAAATATAAAGTTAGATGTTATCATAGAGTAGTTACTTTATAAGCAGATCAGACACATGAGCCATTTTGGAGTTTTATAATAATCACTTATTTAATTTCCTATCAATACCCTAAATTAACTTGATTTTTAAGGGCTCCATTGTCCTGTTCTTCTTCAGACATCATAGTGATCAGAAAACATTGGAAGAAGTGCTGGCTGGGAGTTTGAAAAATATTTTGTATAGTTCCACTGAACCTCTGTTCTTGTGAACAACCGAAAACCGATCCTTTAGTTTTGGGAGTACATGTAAGCAGTGTGTGTTCTTTATTTTGGGTAGGTGTTGTTTGTTTCTAATGCACGTGAAGGTTACATTTTAACTATATTTTTATTATCTGAATACTGTAATGAGAAGTTGACTTGCATCTTGATGGAACATCTGTGAGGTTTGTAGAAGCAACCCACTGCAGTAACTGGTAGATCATATTCTCTTACTCTGAGAACCGTGACTGAAGATTTATTGCCCATAGAGAAGGAAATCTGTGTACATTGCAATTATATTTTTACCACCTTGCCTTCCCTCCACTCAGTCATGTATTCCTTTGGTGTTGGGCAACTCTGCTTTGCTCTGAGCAAATCAGAGAAGCTCTATCACACCACTCCTCCTCCAGAGAAGCCAATGATAATCAGTAAAATATTTCTCCACCTGGCTATAGCTCAGCTTCTGTTTCACAATCCTTGTATGATGACTTCACTACTAGTCCTGCACTCTGTCAGGTTCCTTGTTCACACTAGCAAGAGCTGTTAGGACAAGACTTTCAGTCCCTATGAGTTCTCACTCATGCTGGGACACAGGGACATATTTTCAGTCAGACTTTGGGGTCTTTATGGAGCTGCTTTAAAGTGTTCCTGTGAATTTCCTTTCAGTCTTCTCAAGGAAACTCTCATGGTGGCACTTTGTATTCTTAAAAGCCCCTTAGAGAATGATATAATTAGGAAAAGGAAACTTCATCTTAAATGGCTTATTCTCTATCTTTCCTGGACTTTTTTTCTGCCCCACAGACACCGTTCATGCTCCAAATGGGAGATGATTACAATTTTTAAGTGTAATGCTCTACTAGATCCCCCTGGGTCTCTTTGCTAAGCCTTCAGGAGGGCTGGTGTTGACTAGAGTCTTTTCCTAATTTTACAAGGCAGCTTTGTGGGCACTTCTCTCCCTGAAGAAGCTATACAATAGAAGCAGGATACATATATGAGGTTAGCCTATAGCATGGAGCTACAGTGTAGAACAACCTCTCAGCATTTTTTCTGTTTATGTCTCTATCACCATTAATAACAGATATATTTTGTCTTCTACTTTGTTAATATTTCCCTGAATATTGCTGTTAGCGCTAAAGGGACTTTGAAATAAAAAATACAAAGAGCAAGAAGGAGTTAAGTTTCTCAATCCTCTTGGTTCTGACTACAATTGTCCCACAATATTTTAGAAACGTCAGGACTCAACTCACTGCTACCTTTACATTTGGAGTTTACAGTAATAAAATGGGGGCCATTGCTCACAGCAGTTCACCTGGATTCCGTCACTGAAATGCTTTCTGGATATGTTCTCTGACATTTTTAATAGGGAAGACAGAATAAAAAAGAGTTTCTTCTTGGTAATTACTTACTAAATAGAACTAATCCAGAACAGCTGATGTTCAAGTAGATTGAACTTAATGAATGTTTACAACTCTGTAATCAGCATTTTACAACATATGTATACACTGGCTCACTTGTATGCACAAGATGTGGAGGACACAACTATGATTTTTTGCGGTTTATGGATTGTCAAATAAGTTCTGCACTGGGAAATGGGAGGTCTCTTATCCTCTGTCAGCTTGGTGTTAGGCTGTGATTCTTCTGTTCCTTCTGCTACTCACATCATGTTTCATGTGTGACTTGGTCCACAGGCTAGAGGCAAACATGATATTTCTTCGCAAATAATAAATTTATTGCATTTACCTGTGATGGAATACCGAAGTTAAATTTGGTTTAACAATCAGAGATTTTAATTAAACACTGTTCAAATAATTACAGTGAATAGGGCTGATGACTCACAAAATTAGATCTTTTGCAAATTTATTATCAACTGACAAAACTTCCTGAACATCTCTACTCATCAATGGGGTGTCAACAACACTATACAAGGTGATGGAAGAGGCATGCTAAGATGGTCTAGTGCAATCCCACAGTAGTTTAATATCAGACAAAGAACAGAGAAGATTACTGTTGACATACCTAGATATCTAGACAGAGTTAATCTCTGGTAATCAATATTGACTCAGTACCTTTCATTTCTTAAATAACTTTCCCATTGGATATTACTTTAATTACACAACTATAACCCAACTGGCAAAGTTATTCAGACTGCAAACAATTATGGCATCAACAGATATTTTTGAGAATGACACTAAACTGCAGTAAATTAATCTTGTAAATGTGTCCAAGCCATCTTTATGTCTGGAGATAAAATAAGAATGCTAGTAAATTATTTGGAAGCCCTGAAACAACTAGACACACTTGAGAATTGGAACAAGTTTTCAATTTTATATCTTTTCCTTGCTGTCTGTGGAGAATTGAGTAAAGTGCTGAGAATTTATGATGTCAGGACAAAATGGATATCTTATGTGAAAAGAAGAGGCAGGATGTTAAACCGCATCCAAATGTGGAATACAATTTGCGTAGTGTCAAAAAAGTCGGTCTGAAACCTAGCAGATTCTTTCTGGAGCACAGTCTAAAACAGAGTTATTTGTATTTTTCTCAAGCGAAGTCTTCAGCAAAGTAGACTTGTGTTTATATAGGAATGGGCAATATAAGCAGAGGAGCTACAGCAAGGCAAAAGAGGAATCTGAGAATCACAATGAAAGGCAACCTGTTCTCTGAATCATGGAATGCTTTGGTTGGAAGGGACCTTAACGATCACCTAGTTCCAACACCCCTGCCACTAGATCAGGTTGCTCAAAGTACCATCCAGCCTGACCTTGAACGCTTACAGGGAGGGGGCTCTCACAACTTCTCTGGGCAACCTGTTCCGGTGTCTCACCACCCTTGTAATAAAGTACTTCCTCCTAATATCGAATTTAAATCTACCCTCTTTCTGTTTAAGTCCACTACCCCTTGTTCTATCAGTACATTCCCTGATGAAGAGTTCCTGCTCTTCTTTTCTGTGGGCCCCCTTTAGGCACTGGAAGACCTCAATAAGGTCTCCCTGGAGCCTTCTCTTCTTCAGGTTGAAGAACCTCAACTCTCTCAGCCTGTTCTCACAGGGGAAGTGCTCCAATCCCCTGATCAACTTTGCGGTTCTCCTCTGGACCCGCTGGAACAGGTCCATGTCTTTCTTATGCTTGAGGCCCCATAGCTGAATGCAGTACTGCAGGACTGCAGGTGAGGTCTCACAGGAACAGACTAGAAGGGGAGAATCACCTCCCTTGATATACTGGCCAGGCTTCTTCTAATGCAGTTCATGATGCAGCTGGTTTTCTGGGCTGCAAGTGAGCATTGCTGACTGATATTTCATTTTTCACCCATCAGTACCCCTAAGTCGTTCTCTGCAGGGCTGCTCTCAATTCACTCATTGCCCAGCCTGTATTTGTGTTTGAGATTGTCCCAACTCGTGTGCGGAACCTTGCACTTGACCTTGTTTAACTTCTTGAGGCTTACACAGATCCATTTCTCAAACCGATCAAGGACCCTCTGGATTGTGCTGATTGCATCACACAGTCTAGTGTTGTTGTGAAACTTACTCTGAGTGCACTCAATCCCACTGTCCATGTCACCAGCAAAGATGTTAAAGAGCATTAGTCCCAATACCAACTCCTGGTGAACACCACTAGTCACTGGTCTCCAGCTGGACATCAAACCATTGATCGCAATTTTTTGAGCACAACCTTCTAGCCATTTCCTTATCCACTGAATGGTTCATCTATTGAATCCATGTGTCTTCATTTCAGAGGCAAGGATATTGTGCAGGACAACGTCAAATGCTTTGCACAAGTCCAGGTAGATGATGTCAGTCACTCGTCCTTTATCTGTCAATGCTGTAACCTTGTCATGGTATGCTGTGTAATATCACAGGTGCTCTGTGCTCACATTGCATCTAAATTTTTGCCATACTTGGAGGTTTATTGCAGATAATTAAAATTGAGAATAAGTGGTTCTTAGAGACTTATATTGCCATAGGAAGTGCAGAAATTGCTATTGTTTTTGTGTGACTGAAAAAGAGTCAAAATTCTCAATCTTTCCACTTCTTCCTTTCATACATATGGGAACTTCTAAGTATGTAAGGATCTCTCAGGTATATAACCATATGAATATTAGCATTTTTTTCACCTTTCCGAGTTTATAGAAGAAAAGAGTTTAGGTCATTGGATTGTTCACAGAAGTAAGCAAACCTCTTTGCATGAGGGTGGCTGTGAGCAGCGGGGCCAGGAAGCAATTCACTCCTTTTTGCCCCTTCAGGTCGCATTCCAGAAGTTCAGTATTATCCAGTCAACAAGAAATTTGCATTGAGACCCAGTAGCAGGTTTTATGGTGGCAACTGAGTTACGAATATGGTTGAGACAGTAGAGCCATGGCTTCTGCTGGTCTACACATCTTGCTTGTTTTCTTTATCTGGTTTTCATGCTTGTATTGGAAACCCTTAGTGAAAGTCTTCTCTCGGAGAAGACTTGTCCAGGCAAGTCTCAGAAGAAATATTTAGAATTTCTGCCAAAATACTAGTCAGATGCTTGTCTCCAGTTCACTGGCATAAATCTGGGACTATCCAATTGATCGCAAGTGTGCATAGCTCAGAGGCCTGCCAGGATTAATAGTGTTCAGTTTAGATGAACCGGCATCACGAACTTGTACTATTTTCCTGTTGTAAGTCAGAATGTATGTGCTATTTCCTAGTCAGAATTCCTCCTGATGAAGTAGAGCTAGGTTATTGGTTCTGTAGTAGGTAGCCACATTTTGCTCTCAGTTTCACTGGGAATGCTCTCATTTAACCGCATTCATATTGGATCTACCGTTTCTTTAAATTTGAATGTGGGTTCAGTAATTGGCTACATTTAGCCAAAGGAATTATTATTAA
This sequence comes from Apaloderma vittatum, assembly GCF_000703405.1. Taxonomy (NCBI): domain Eukaryota; kingdom Metazoa; phylum Chordata; class Aves; order Trogoniformes; family Trogonidae; genus Apaloderma; species Apaloderma vittatum. The sequence goes on from NW_009726776.1 coordinate 33,501, forward strand.
CAGGGTTAGTTACTAGTAATATTAAAATAATTGTAACAGGGTTTTGTGATAATGAATAGAATAATGAAGCATAGACTTTACCCTGCATAAAGGTGATGGGTCCTTTGGAAATGCCTGGTGACAGCTAGAGAGAGAGGCAAGCCCCTAAATCTACGCAGTAGAGTATCTTTTCACAGCCAGTATAACACTGAACAGAAATACAGTTACTGTTTACAAGATTTCTGTATTTTCCTTCAAAGCATCTCATATGCTTGACATTTCAACTTTTGATAGTTAGGAAGTAAATAAGATAGACAATCTTCTGTAGCAAGATTTAGACTGAGGCAAGTTGTTTTCCTAAGGTGTAAACACTCCTTTCTCGTTATAGTAATATGGATAGGGATCAGGGTTGTTAATCTGGCTCATGTGCACCCCTCCCTCACAGGGAGGGGTGAAAAAGAAAGAAAACACAACAAACAGCCTGCAGGTTGTTCTCTTTAGCTGGCAGTAAACCACATCAGAATCAATGTACTTTTCTTTAGTCTTGAGCTATCTCTTAGTGCATTGGAAAAAAATTTTATTTCTTCACCCCATGTAATATTCACTAGGAAAGAAAAAAAGTGTTGTCCAGGAATG
>NW_009726776.1:34146-76401 GCF_000703405.1 Apaloderma vittatum
ATTATAAGAAGTTGTTCCTTTGCAACTAGATGAATAAAATTATCATCTCAAGCAGACCTAAATATTGTCACTAAGTAATCTAGATAAAGTTACAATGTAGGACTTTCCTGACATTTGATGGCAATTTGCATCATCTATGACAGGCCTATAATGATGTGAAATGCTGTTGGACAGGGTATTTCAGGCCATTGAAATGTCATAAAAATGCAGGAGAAATAAATTATCATCCCAGAACTTTGTATTCCAATGGTTGTCGTGAGGAATGAACCAGTCTCAAAGGTTTCCCAAGTTCACTAGGCACCATGCCAGACAGAAATTATTTCATTACAGTAGTTCTTTGTTGCTGCCAAAAAAAGAGGAAGAAGTAGACAACAGACAAATTCATGTATTATATTAATCAAGCTGAATTAAAAAGCTTGTATGATCTGGGATTCAGAAAGTAAGAGAAAAGGAAAGAGAATAATAATGATACTCTTTGGGCATAGAACTACAACTTTGTCATTTTTCTGTTAATACCTGTTTTCTGATTTCACTGATACTTTTCAACCATTGTATCATGGTCTGAAATGAACTTAGATTGAGAGAATAGATAATACTTTTTTTCACAGAATATACTTATGAGCCTTATTTGTAAGAATCAAGCTTGACTCCCCATGCTAATTTTCTCTGACTTGACCAACATGTATTATTTCTATTCTACGCACTTCAAATATAATTTTAAATACATGAGTGCAAATGAAAAAAAATTTTTGTTGTCATATGTAATTGATAAGTTTAGCATAACATCTGTCCAAGTGAATTTACTTATTTTGTGTGTTAATATAGTTGCTGGTTTGCCCTCTTTCCTGCTTTATTTTTTCCTTACCTAGGAGCACTATTTAAAAGAACTAAATTGAGCCTGAATTTTTGGTAGGTGCTGCAAGTAAGTCCTCTGTTACAGACAAAGTTAACAGAGATCACATCACACCTTGCTGGTTGTATTCTTCATTCAAAGGCAGTAATCACACCACTCAAACTGCTTTTGCACTTTTAACTGATAGCATACCTACTGACTCCAGTGTTACTAGGAATCATAATTTCTATATGTAAAAGAGAAACTCCTTTGGATTTCCCTTAGCTGTTTTTAAATTTTGCTTAAAAGTGTGCTGGATTCTTTTATTAGCTGCATAAGAACCCTAGATTTCTCATATTTCAGCAATATTTTTCACGTGCACAAACACATATGTTGGTATAGTCACAAAAAAAATCATGTTAATCCTTTCTGTGTCCTTCAGAACCAAAATATTCTGCAAATATCTACTATAAAGTCTGTATATTTTGGTACTCATTTATGTGGAGTTATTCAAACGTCATCTGGACATTGTCCTGAGCGACTGGCCATGGACAAAAGCTTCCAGGACCAAGTGATCCTGCTTGAGCAAGGGATTTGGCCAGTTAACCTCCAGAGGTCCCTTCCAATCTTAACAAATACTTGTTTATTGTGAGCCTACATCAAAGATGGTTAACAGAAATGTTCCATAAATGTGAAAATAAATAAAGTGAATAGCAAGCAGTGACAAGATGGAGGGCCAGATCTTGGAGCATGTCATCCTGTCAGCTTGAGCATGACTCATATGCTGAGCGTGTGGAACAAACATACTTCTGGAACATTCAGTTCTCTGCTGCCTGATAATAATCTGTTGTTTTCAGCTGTGAAAAACACAGAGTAGGGAAAAGTCCAGAATTTTCCAGCCACTGAGCTGTTAGCTGCTAAGTACGCCTTGCCTTTGATGAGTGTGATGGACTATGGATGAAGCCAGCAGAGCATGAAAGGCGAACTTTGCATGAAACATCTCTGCCCCATTTTCTCTCTCCAGGAACATAGCTGTCTTCCTCTCCAGAAAAGCAGGGTAAGAAATGCTTATGCTTCATGGATGACTAGGGAACCTGGGGGCAAGTGGGGACTTTGAAGTCCTGATGAGATCCATCTGTCTTGGAGGTGGTAGGCATCTAGCTGCTGTTGCTGTAGCATAGGAGGAGGACACAATGCAGTCTTTAAAGGCCTGAGATGTCTGCAAAACATTGATTCACTCTTTTCCCGATGCTACAAGTGGCTGGACCATGAAGATAACTACAATTTGTCCAATGATACCTGTGGCCACGAAAACATGCAAACCTGAGCTTCCAAAGTACTCAGGAAATTGTCAGAATCTGTATAGGAATTGTGTTTAAATACTCTTCTTTTCCTGAAAAGAAACCCATTCTGACAAAAAAAAAAAAATCATTACCTAATATGAAAATATTTTTTATCTGTGCTTTTTTATGAGAAAATTGTTTTTAAAGAGTAACGAGAGAAAGCCAATATAGTCTACTTGGTAAGGGACATTTCTAAGCAGAATTTTTGCATTTAGGACTTACAGCTTGAATATACCAAAAAAAGGAGTTTAAATTATTTTCTTAAAAAAAGTAAAAAATACTTTATTTTCACTCTTGCTTCTGTAATGTAAATCTAATTTGGATATTTATTTATTAATTTGTATTTATGAGCACTTTTTACAACCTTATCTTTTTCAAATAATCACAGATTTGTTTTTCTTTCAGATTAGATGAAAGTTTGATACGACTTTTGTAAGGGTTTTCTATTCTCCACAAGGATGTTTTCTCTTAATGGGATATCTGAGAAAGTCTGAATGTAAATATCAAAAGGAAAATTGAATTATAGTGAAAGGATTGCTGTATCTGTAAATCATAGAGGAATTATTATTTTTCTTTTTTCCCCCTTTCAGAAAATACCTAGTTGCACAGTAGAAATAAATGCTAGGAAACTATTACTAAGGCAAGAATTTTTAAAGTTGAGAAAATCTAGACAGATGTCAAAATCCACCATCCATTTAATGGATAAGATAAACAAATGAATTTTCAAGGTTAAGTCAGACATCACCTAATTTCATTAGAAAAAGCTTGAGCAGTTCACAAACGGTAGTGAAGAGGCAGCATATGAAAGGCAGTCTTCTGTAACTCTGTTTTATACAGTCTTGTGTTTTGCCCTGAAAGACCGTCTACCACTTCTGTAAAAACTGCTTTGCAGGCGAGATAGGAACCACCAGGAACTTACTAGGGCAGTTCCACATTTCTTCTTGCTTCTGTATTCCAGTGAACACTTTCTTTGGAGTGGTGGCACTAATAATAGGGATTTCGTTTTCTATTTAGTGGCATCAATTATGTGCCAAAGTTGTACAATTTCAAGCTGAGTTTCCACATTGTAATTTTTCTATGTTGTAATTGAATGAAGTTACCTGTGTTCTTTAGCATCAGTGTTTTCAGAGGCTACCTAGTCATTTGTTTTTATTGTACCTTGCTGAAGACCAATGGCATGCTCTCTACGATTAAACTTGGGTGAACTGACCAACAAGTACAAAACAAAGAAAACTGCAGTAGTCCCTGTTTTCTCCTTCTAGTGCATGCTGTTGCCTCTTTCTGACATTTAGTGTGGTTCTCTGAAGTAATTCCTTGTTCTGGACTGCTGTACAGTGTGTAAGCCATTATTGTGCTATTTTTACTTTTGTTATTTCCTTACACATCCCCTCATGACACAGGATTCCAACTGTGTTTGCAGAATCTGTTCAAACCTCTTCAATTAATTAGCACTTTAAGATATCCTTCAATGATTATGGACCTCTCAGACAGAGGGCAATTTTCTCAGGTGAAGAGGAGGGACGGAAAACATGCTTTCACACAGGCAGTGAGAATGAAGAACTCTTCCCTGGTTGTGGGTGACCTAAGATGACCATTTTCTAAAACTGAGGTGTGGGAAATTATTTTAAAAGTGAGACATGACTTTTGGAATCCAGCATGACCAGAAGAGGAGTCGAAACGGGGGGAGAGTGTGAAAAAACCCACCCATGCTGTTTTCTGTAGTAGTGAGACATCCGTTATGTGTTAGATCTAGATAATAATTTGCCCTCTTTCTTTAGTTAGTGACAGCAAGTTAGGGTAATAATAATGGAGAAAAGGAAGGCTGGGGATGTAATCTTTCCATCTTATGTCACAGTACAGGTCAATCAAGAATGGAGAACGGGATCGAGGACTGCCAGTGCCTGGTGGTCTGCTATAGTCACTGCTTGTGCTTGTGCTTGTGCTCCAGCACAAGCAGTCCCCATTCAGTGCACAAATACCAACAGGGCATTAGAAGAATGTATGCATTTTTTCAACCCTTCCTGATGTCCCTGGAGGATGAAGCAATAAAATATTTAAGGCCATGTGAGTCCTCTTACTGATATTTCTGTTTCCCTGAACCCAACAGGCTGCTGACAAAATGAATCTCTCCTAAAGGCATTCTTTATTTCATATAGTCACAGACATGACTGAGATACTTTTTTCCTAACACACACACTTTCCTCTCGCAGAGCTGCTGAGGAGTGGAAACAATGCAGTTTTAAGGAAACATAAAGACGGAAACACAAAGACGGAAACACACATCTTCATGAGGCCGAAATACCTCTGTCCAGTGGTATAGTTCAATCTACGCAACTCAGCGTTCAACCAAGACTTTACCTTTTTTCATTAAACTGAGTTGTTTTTTTTTTTTCTGATTGCTTCTTTCTTCTGGTTTTTAAGACAGGATTTTCTTTTTCTTTTTTTTCATTGCATGTCTTTAATCCAATTTTATTTAGTGAAATAATTTCCCAATATGCCTCTGGGCATGAGGCTAGAATAAGATAACTCATAATTTCAATTACCCATAGTTCAGAAATTGTCTGTTACATGCAGTTTTAATCTATAGTAAATCCCACAGGTCACAACTGAAATCAGGGCCAAATTTTATTAAACATGGTGCATGTTTTAAAGGCCATCTCTGCTTGGAAGAACTTACTATTTTCATGGATAAGAATTAAGGGTTAGCTTCTAGAACTAGTTGTCTAGCCTGGGCAGAGGTGACGTAAGTTGCTGATGTGCTGATGTTTATGTGGCAGTGGATTGTCGGTGCTCACACTTCATTTACAAGAAATTTTTTCTGTTTCAAAGGCCAGTCTAAGCTCTTATGACTCTGACATGACTTCGTTGTAGTATAACAACACTACTCCTATGGAATGGTATAGAACTGGAGCAGAGCAACATTTAATGTTCTATAACACACCAAACTATATTTAATATTCACATATTTTATTTTACAAGAGACTTTGTGACACTTAAAAATAGCTTTCAATAATTTGATTACTTTTATTATTAATTACTATTTTATGTCTTTATTATTTCACAAAATTCACAGTGGTTCACTTCACCGTTGAAGACAATTTTACAAAGAAAGGTGCTTGCTTGTCTGTTTCTTGCATTCTGTTAAATATTTCTTATTCCTTCAGACTGCACTACAAGGACCATTTCACTGTCCCCTTTGGCTTCTGCATCTTGCTTCCAGCATGAACAGACAGGTAATAACCATTCAGCAGGGCCATTACCTCTTCTAAAGACTATTATCAAAATGGTCATTATACATAATGGAGATTATTACAGGCAGCTTGAGAGATTTTTTAGATACATCTTTACAGTAATGGGTGGCCCTTTTTAGCCTTACACATCAGTGGGAATAATACTAGGGTACAAAACACACAGCAAATGTTGCTTTTTATCAAAACTTTTTCAGCTTTTAATGTCTTTCCAGTATTGACTTCTGGATTAAAATTATATTTATACAACATCTGTGAACACTACCTGTTGATAAGACTATCAAACTGTAAGTGCAACAACGAAGAATTCCAAATTTAAAAGGTAGGCAAGACATATTTTCTCCCTAAAAAGCTATGAAGTTAGGAGTAAAAAAGGAATATTACTATACAGCAGATTTACAGGCAGTTACATACTTTACAAAAGAGTTAGAACCCAATTGTTAAAGAATTTCAGCCTGTTGCCCTATGGAAATGAGAATATATGAAGTCACTGTTTGCTTTTTTTACACTTGTTTTTCAGCATTTGTTTTGAATTTATGGTGTTTCTTTTTCACTTTAAGTTTGAAATACAAAGTCTTGGCTAATCCAAGGGATATCGCCAGGAGAGTTGAACCTAAATCTTGAAAAGATGCATCTTTTCATTTCGTCAGCTTTCCCATTCCACTCATAGTACTTGCAAGAGTACTGTTTGCAACCCTACTTCTGCAGTAATCTGGCATACTTGACAGAGCTATGCCAAGCTAATTAAAGTGCATTTACATTTTAGGTTTGGCATAAATGCTTTTGAAGAAATCCTGTTCAGAGGAATAGGCTGAGTGGTGAGTGGGATCTTTTTTCCTAATTTATGCATGAATCTCATCCGGAGGAGACTGACATTATTTACATACATCCTTTGAAATCTTCTATGTTAGGATGCAGAGCTCCAGTGTTCTGGATTTTCTGGTAACTATGTCTCCCTTCCTCTCAATTCTGCACTGTGTTAAAAATCGCAGTTCAAAGCAACACTCTTCTGATAAGAGCTGAGCAGATATGGAATTATTATGAGTATTTTCTTGTCCTGATTATCCCTGCTACATGTTTATTGTGTACCTTTCTTCTTAAAGAACATTCTCTGCTTTTTTTTTAGGTTATATGTTCTGCCTACTCTGCTTCTAGTAATGGCACTTACCATTTGAAGGAAATCAGAAATGTCCTCCTTTCCTAGTCTTTTATTTTCCTTCCTCTGCTATACAGTTCATTCATCTCCTTTTTCCCCAAACCCATTGCATTTCTCATCACACAGTTCTTGTTGAAGTGATGTATCCTTCTCTTAAGTCTCACTGTCTCTTTCTGACACAGCCCTGGCTAACAGGAGAGAGCTGACCTTTGAAATGTGTGTGAACAGGCAGGGCAGAAGGAACTTGGGTAATAACACCTGCAACCACGAGGTGATCAGAAGAGAGATTCTGCCCTGAAATATGTTTTCCAGAACTCTGTTTAATGATGGCAGCATTTTTTCACCCTTTCAGAGTTCTTTAACTGCAATGTGTTATCCTTCAGTATCCTTTTATAGTCAAACAATTATCAGAATCTAAATGTGTGCATGGCTTGCAGAGGGGCAGAAACAAGGACACATGACTTTTCTTCTTGTGGTTTGTGCAGTGCACATGAATATGAGCAGGACCCTTTGGAGCAATAACATCTATGTCATGTTGTGGCTCGCCTGTTACGGAAAGGTGTTTAAGTATTCCTGTCCTTTGTTTTTCAGCTGTTCTTACTTTCTCTTCTCAGCTGTTCTGCAGACATCAAACACATGACTACCATTGTGTATCCAGCCCTTATGACCTCCAGAGTGCAAGCGTCCAGGAAATCAAAACTTTTTCTGTATTAAAATCTCATTATTTGTGGCATCCAGCCATTTACTACCCAGGACTTTTGATGTTAATAAGTTACTGTGGCAAGTGTCAGCAATTGATGAAAAAGAGGGGTTTGACTCAAAACACCACTGGAAATAATTGTCTGAAGATAAACTTAATCAGAAAACATTTCTGCTTTGGGACAGGTTGCTTTAAATTATCTGAATCTGTGATTCCCCAGACAAGATGATGGCATGTGTCAAGAATAATATTTCAGTCACATGGCACTATTATTATTGGCTATGAATTCATATTTTTTTCCACAGTATATTTAGTGTCAGGTACAACAGATTTTGGACTTCATTCATAACTAGCACTGAGGAACTCTCTTTGCAAGACGGCAACAACATAAAACTGTTGTAAAATACAACTGGTCTCTCACTGAGAGCTGTTTCTTGTAGGTACACAGAATTAAGTCACTATGGCAGCTTGGAAGTCTTCTACACCCCCTGTCATGCAACACCTTTCAATATTATCAAGGACTTGGTCCAGGTCTGTGATTTCTGTCGAGAGAAAAAAAAATTGTCAACAATTAATAACACTAGCACTAATTTAGATTGGCTGAGAGGGACGGCTACACTTAAAATTACAGCCAGAAACCAGTTGTGTTACAGCTATATGCCTTCTTTTCCTCTTTTTCATCAGCAAAATGTGTGGGTGGAACAGGGGCAGTAATAGGAGGTTTCTTGGTAACTTTAACATTAGAGAGACCTTTTTTCCTGTTGCCAGAGCCTCCAAGGGGTTTAACCGCATGAAATCCAGGAATTGTCACTTAATCAGTGGCTTGTAGATTGTTTGAGAGACAGAAATGAAATGTATAGTGGGAGGGGAATTTAAGTAGAAATAAGATTCTTGCTTCTTTTAATCTTACCTCTTTGATTAATTTGCCAGTTTGGGTCCATAGGAAAAAGCATTTAACTGGCTGGACAGCCAAGCCTCACTGCCCCTTACACAGTGCTTAAGTTAGGAGCTGTAAACGCTTAGCACCATGTGAATTACGTTGCTATTTTGCAGCATTCTTTGACTCTGATAGAAAAGAAAAAGGGGAGGGGGGGATAGGTAGAGAAAGAGAGAAAGCCTGCCAGCTATTCGTGAAGTAAATGTTCCCATTTCTTTTAAAATACAATAGCGAGTGTAATTTTGTCACATGCATCTGTTGCTATCACCTCTCACTTTGTGCTGAAGTGCTCACCAGAGCATTTACAGAAGTGATTCTTCCTCCCACCCCTGACATCTGCCACCGAAAATGCTGCATTATTCATCAGCGTGCTAATGGCAGGTGATGAGATCTTTTCACGCTACATCCCTCTCAGTAGGTGTTTATTACTCTGTTCACCAGCAGCCCTGCTATTACTGTGGGGCCAGAAGAACTCTACATACTCGCTTGACAGGTAATGGGAAATGTGCTCTGCTCACTTGGCTCACAAGTGCAGATGAAGGTTATTACTAGGGCAGCTGCAATATCATGAGTGCAAAGAAGACGGTCACTTTAAGCGAACAGCTTAATTCTGGAAATCCGTACAAATCATGTCAGCACCGTGATAATCCATCTTCTTTACTTTCTATCATTCCAGCAGTCATCACACTGTAATAATTTTCTCCTGGTTCACCTGTGGTCTCTATGAATAACAGAGTGGGGGAGAAAAAAAAAGAAGGAGAAGAAGATGGGTTTGGCTTAGTGTCTGATGATCACCCTGGTGAGGAATTTATCTCTGTCTAGTAAGCAAGATGCTGTCCTGGGTGTGTGTGTGCATGCTTGTGTGTGCACATGAGTGTCTGTGTCTTGTGGAGGCGAGAACCTTGCGACCAGCTCTGAATGTGTGTGTTTAATTTTGAAAAAGCAGCTTGACAAGAAAAGCAAATCTCTGCTGATTTATTTGAAGCCTTGTAACAAAAATTATGGAACATAAACATGCCAGAGCACAGGAGAAATTGAAGGAGGAGAAATTATTTTTACTCCAGAGAACTCAGTTCACTAACAAGCCTTCCCTGGCTGTCTTCCTTCTAGGTTTCTCACTTAGACACATTATGCCATCCTGAGCAATCCATATAAAACCTCACCTCACACCAGGAACAGGTAGACTTTTTCATAATTTAAAGACACAGCCTCAATTTTACATAAGGGATAGAACTTTCTGAGCATAATATTTCCTTTTCTAAGACAGAAGGTGCACTGGGTCTGCAGAAATCTCTCCAGTCCCTTGAAATGAATTATGTGGTAAGGTGCTGTGTTTTTTGGAATGTATTATCCCAAAATTGAAAGCTAGGGAGATTTTGAGACAGGCAAAATTAGCTGCAGCTTTATACACGTTACAACTGCGAACCACACCTGTTTCCCTATCAGCACAGCCTACAATAATTAAACAAAACCTGAACAGTGAAAGAAGGAAATGTTTCTTCTCATCAGACTTCTGTTCCTAAACTTGCATTTCTTACTTTCTTGTAATAACTGCAGGGACATTTGTTATGCCTAGCAGAGGGAAAATGTCTTATAGCAGAGGGAACTAGGGGTAAAGGGGAAAACCAAAGCTGTTTAAGATATTTTGTTTTCCATCCCTCTTTTTTTGGTAAGCACATTTATCTTTATCTGTTGGGCTTCGGCATCAGCCTAAACTATCACACTTTTAGATAGGCAATAACACATGCATCACTTGCAAATTAAAAATTATCAAAACCCGGAGATGGAAAGGAAAACAGATGCAGCAAGACTTGTTAAGGCCGTTAACAGTTTCCTACACAGGTAACTGGAATGGGGAGAGAATAGAGCGGTCTCAGGACAGAGAAAATCTCCTGTGTAGGAATTTGTTTGCACCTGTGACCAAAGGGTGCTTTATGCTGGAGGTGAAGACAGTGAGTGATTCAGCATGTTTGTGGAGTTACAGCTGCAAAGTGTTAATCCTTGCTTGGGGTTTCAGCAGGGAAACAGAGACAATCCTGGAGATACAAAGAATTTTCTGTGAAAATAATTAGTCTGCATTATTTACCAAAATGTTGATTTCACAAAGACATCACTTCTCATTCCAGTGGTAGTAAAAATATAAGCTGCAACTTATTACTGGCTGTATTTTCTCTGTTTCAGTGTATGAATTTATTCTGATACAGCTTTAGCTGAAGGGTTTAGTAAGACGGTGACAGACTGAGTAAGGAAGAGATATAATTCTCCTAAGATTTAAGAGGAATTCAGTTCATAACAAGACAAAAACATGGATGTAGTTGCTATAATTGGAAATGATTAATTTCTTTGATTTTTATATAATCAAAATGCCATTGAAAGAAAATTCTATGTGCAAGAAAAAGACAGTATCTCATGGCTTTCTTTTTGCTAAACGTATGTCATTTATGGTAGTATCAGCATTGTCATTGAAATGCAATTGTAATAAAAATGTAACTCCCTGCTTTGGGCCCAGCTGGTGTTCAAGAGGACTTACATTTAGGAAATAACTCTACTTACTTTTGATATTAATAAAAATCCAGTAAAGAACAATGTATGTTCTAGAAACACATTTAGACTACATAATGCTGAACTTAAGAGGAAAATAAAGACTTCCTTACCTTTATTTCCTCTTCAAAGTGGCAAAATCCCCCAGTTTGGACATGTGAAAGTAGTCTGGTAGTTTTTTCTAGGCACACATGAATTTTTAAGTCTACTACCAGAGATAAGAAGTGAGTAGGACAGCAAAAGGTAAAGAAAATTCTAAAATAATCAATATTAATGTTCTTGTGTTATTGACCAAAAAGAAAAAGTGACTTATGAAAAGCTATGAGTATCCAAATAGAGACAAATGTGTTTCTAATTAATATCAACATTTGTTCCAATTCTACAAGGAAGGGATCCCAGAACCTTGTCTCCAATCTGCTGAAGATGACATCTGAAAGCACAGAGGAAAGTATTGTAAAATACACAGTGAAAATAGTAGGAGAAACATGAGTGAGTTTCTTTGATATACAGGTTTTAAATTTGAGGTAGCAGAGTTCAGCATACTAATTTGGACTCCTCTCAGAGGGAGAAAGTAGCCAAGATAGTCCTGCAGCTAAACCACTTTTCTCACTGTCTTGTCAATGGTTATGTGAACAGGGCCTGTAACCTTTTCCTATTCATGGCAGTGGGAACATTCCCTTCCCATTGATCTAATAGAAATTTTGGAGAAAATTGTTCCCTAGCTGCTAGGTAATTATAACTAGCTAATCAAATTCCTCATTGAACTTCTTGGCAAAAGTCTTGTTGACTATGACACATAAGAAGAAAGAATCTCAAAATTTGGCGTTTTTGATGATGGAACATTTTGAATTTTTATTAATTATTCTTTTCCAAATGACATATTTTGTGTTTTTAACTAATGCTCCAAAGGTAGAACATAATGGGCCTATATTGTCGAACAATATCGTTATCCATCAAACCCATATTTTTTTCCTAATTTCATATGAAATATTGAAGTTTCTTGGGTTACTTCTTTTTTTTTCAGTACCCCCTGAAAATCAGGAAGTATCAGAAATATCCATGAAACTAGGAATTTGATTGTTGCTCATCTTGACTGTTAAGTTGCACTTGTGCATGGCCAATGATATACAATCAGGAACAGTTTTGAGCCTGGAATATTCCTTGTCATCTTGACATCTGGATGTTGCTATGGTCCATGTTTATAGACTGTCATTGTAGTGTACAGAAGCCACCAAAATATTCATAGTTGTTGTTGGACTAACTATATTTTGAGTGGCCACTTAAATCACTGTGACCTGTGATTTCATCTGTTTGCTTTCTCCAGCAATGCTTGCTGCTTTTAGGGGAGTGCAGAGGATAAACGTAAAAAGATGGTGTTTTGCCACCATTTCTTTATCCTTAAACACAATGGATTATATAGAAGTCAATTTTTTCAGAAACTTAAGTTGATTTTGGAGAGACGTGTCTGATTACAGCATGATGACATGTCTTCCAAGGACTGCAAGAACAGAACATTGAAAACAGAAAGAAACCCACACAGGAAAATTCCCATTCCTTGGGTAGCACAACTAATTTTATGCAGGACAGTTAAAGTCCGAGTTCTGAGAGAGAAGGAGACTAGTGTGTTTCTCACACACTCTAATGCTATATTATTTTCTTTTATCATTACATATTAGACATCTATTTTTTCACTATTTTATAGTGATTCATTAGCTATTGCATAGACATGCTAGCAACTATCTGTTTTTAATATATTTTTAAATGCTGCTAACGATGTGAAGAGAAAATTGAATACGTGGGCTGAACTATGCAGTTAATAAATAGGGCACTGAGTTGTTGTGAGGCGTGAGTTACCCAGAACATTTCTGGGTTTGTGTTGGATGTGTTATTTTTTGATCAAATTTGTGAATTCTTTGATGGGAGTTATGAAAGTGCTGTTTGGTTTTTTTTTCTGGAAAACAAATACTTCTTCTCAAATTGATTCTGAAACTGGAATTTTCTGTGTTGAGAAAAGTGACAGCGATGTTGATGGCACTGCTCTGGAGGAAAGAGAGCAGCTTTCTCTGTGGCATTGATCTGCACACAGGCTGTCATTTTCGCCTTGCCTTGATGTTCTCGGGAGGATGTAGGAACTCATACTCTCTTCCTTGGAATGGCAGTCAGGCAAGTTGTCGAGAGATGACAGTCAATACCCATCCACCCTGGATTAAACAGAAGAAGTTGTTACAGACAGTCTGTGAAAGGAAAACTATGTTTTCTTATGAGGTACTGTCCATCTTGCACAGTTACAATGCAATATCTGTGCACTTAACTTGCGTTCTTACTATCTACACCTGAGTTGTCTTAATAAATGATCTTTCTCTTTTCTTGGTCTGTTAGCACTGAAATCTGAGTCTTTTGAGGTGTTTTTTGAAAAAAAAATATGCTGATTGTCTAAAGACCAGCAATAGCTAACTGCTTCTGTCCAGCTGTGTCTCTAGCTATATGGTTCTTCTGATTTTTAAACCCAGAACACTCTTTTTTTCATGATCTGTTTACTTATATGCCAAACTTATTGGGATGAGTCACTATTACGTTCTTTTTCTTTATAATGGTAGTAGTACACTACAAAGTCTAAGATTAGTTTTGACCAGTGAACATTTTTGTCCTAAAAAGCTCCACTAAATGGGTGGAAGATGTCACAGTTCATAAGCACATATATCAGTCTTTTGTAGGGTAGAACATTTTTCTGTAGGGTAGAACATTTCTGTTTCTCAGTTTGATTCCTCCCAAGGGAAGGCTTCTAGGCCTGGAGAAGGTGTAGAACACAGACAAACCTGTAGACTTTGGCTTGCAGCTAAAACCACCGTCTTCTGATTTCTTCCTGGGTCATTAATATTTCCTCATCTTGTCTGACGGTAGCTGTCTTACACATAGTATCTTAAAAAAGGAGCAAAGAAAAAGGAAGCATTTTCTTAAATTCCTCATTTTGTCCATATTTCTTTATTTTGTTTTCACTTTTTTTTTTTTGTTATTCCTAAACTTTTTTCTATGAGGAGTGAAAACTCCGGAGGAGCAGGCTCAAAGTGGCTGTCACGTAGACTTTTTTCCCAAAGTAAAAGGTGCTGACAGACAAAACAACTATGTCATGAAAAATTTATAACCAAATTTCCCACAACAGAAAAGGGGCAAAACCACCTCACATATTAAATGCCAAATCTTCATGCATATCTGCTCCAGTGCTGATGCAATGGCAAAATAACTTTCAAAATGTTTTATGGTCCAAAGCAGCTATAAAGGAGATACACTTGTCATTTTAGTAGACTAAAATCAGAATTATACTAATATTCAGTGAGATGACAGCAATACATTATCTCATCAAGCAGGAGATCTGAGTCTGCAGGAATACATTGTAGGTTAGAAAGAGGAGCTGTATGAAAGATGCATTTAATTACATAAATAATAATAACAGTAATGATAAACTATAAAACTACTTTTACACACCAAAATTTATATAATAATATGTGGATATACATGTTTATATTAATATAAGGATATATATAAGCTTTCTGGCAAATACCATGCATATTCTAAGCTAATGTCTGATCTTTTACATACCTTATGGCTCTTATTTGTATAAATGTATTTTTGAGATTAAAATAAACCATAAAGTACTTTCCAAATTAAAATAAGCTATAAACTGATGGGCTCAGCATTGGACCCAACATAAGGATAAGACTTTGGATGTGCTCATTGATCTTCAGTTGAGCATGAGTCATTAATATGATATGTCAGTAAAGCCCTGCTAATCTGATTTAGGATGTATCAGGACAGATATTTTCAGTACAAGTAAAAGCTTTATTAATGCTGTTAGACAAGGTACTGGTGACACCAGTCACCATGTCCAATTCTGGTTTCTCAGAAAGGTGTGCTCAGATCGGAGTGAGCGCAGAAGAATCATAGAATCATAGAATGGCCTAGGCCGGAAGGGACCTTAGACATCGTTTAGTCCAACCTCCCTGTCTTGGGCTGGGACCTTCTCAACTAGATCAGGCAACACATGGAAACCGAATGGGGAACTGAGGGAAGAGAGTGACAGAGAGATATAGGAAACAGGAGGTGTATCACATTGGTTTTTTTTACCTACCTGAGAAAATATTTCTAACGGAGATTACTGCTGGTACACAAGGACATAAGAAATGTATCAAGTAAAAGGCTGCAAATTTGGATACTTCCCACCACAAGAACACTGAGATTTTAGAACAGCTTTGGCAGAGGAGAACACACAAATCCTTTGAGTAAAGAGTGAAATGTTTCAGCTTGTTTTGGCTGAGTTCAGTAGATACATGGAAAGGCTTTATGGTGCGATATCTTGTGGAATCTATCAAGCTTTCTCCAGATCTAACTTCTTGTGGATGATTAAAAAAAATGTTCCCTTATTATTTCCTTGTTAGTAGTATTATTATTTTATTAAAACTGTTTTAATTTTCTTTTCCAATCCACAAGGTTCTCTGCCTTTTTCCATTTCCCTTCTCCTTTTGGGGAGGGAGAGGAGTGAGAGCATCTGTCAGTATTCGGCCCAGCTCTAACTGTTGACATTAGATTAAATCTGAACAGTTGGACATCTTCCCAAATTCTGATGACCATCTAACCCTGACTTAAGGTCCACAGCAACAACATTCAAAAAAGATTTCTAAGACAAACATGTGTGCAAGTATTTTTTCAAAAAATGTTATAATGCTGGGTGCTTGTGTTAATATCTCCCGATATGTCACGGCCTAAAGAAACTGCATTTATGTAAACAATAAAATAACTATTTGAAGGTTTTGATTTTAAAAGCATGTGTACACGTTATTTCAGTAAGCTTGCGAGTGCACTTGTACAGGCACTGGATTTTATTTTTCCTTGTGATTTAATTATTGCAAATTGCAATGACATTAATATTTTTGAATTGCCTTCGCAAAAGAACAATTTTAAAGAAAAATGTTCAGTTACAGTCTTTACTTTAAAAGACTTATTCAGCTTAGAATAACAAAAATTAAAGTCAATAATGAAAGTCTTTTTGCAAAAAAAATTCAAACTGTCAGCTCTAACATAGAAAAAAATGCCACCACTCAGTCTGATCATTATTTTTTATCTGTTTTTTAGAGAAAGTTTTCAACATTGATGTATTGTTGATGAAGACTTTATATGATAAGAAAGAAAATTTTCCAGCAGGAAAAATATTCCCCTGGTAAAATTTCCTCCAGCTTTAAAAGTGCTTTAACTGACTAAGGAAGAGCAACGTGAAGTGATTACATATAAAATTCCCTCAACTGTGTTAACTACCCATTCGCCTCTTCACAAAAAAAGTAGAGAAGAATATCTGATCCTAATCTCTTCCAGATATTTAGTCCTCAGATCTTATTCGTAATAAGTTGTAGGTAACGAGAGGGAAGGATGGTCTTAAGTTTAGATTATCCCTTCAACAGTACTATTAAACGCTAATTGCTGCATGTGATATTAGGTTTTAGGCAGGAAGCAGCAATCTTATTGAAGATTTCTAGCTCTTTATGTAACATGACACGGGAATATTAAAACTTTCTAAAACTGCTTCATTCCTTCTTGCCTCCATTTGATCGTATGTAACTACTTCTGTGAATCATCCCAAAGGAAGATACATACATTTTCTGTTTCCTCTCTTTAGATTATACAGCTAGCTTTCTTTTTTCTTAAGATGCATAGTATGAAAAATACATTTAATTTTTGAATGAATATAGTAGAGTCATTCACTCTCAAAGAGAAAAAAAATCAAGAGACAATCTTCTCATAAAGTAGAAAACAAAATAGGTCAGGGAACAAATGGCTACATTTTTGTTAGTATGTATGAACCTACTTACTTATACATCCATAATGTAGTCCCAGATGCCCTGTCTACTCATTAGCTCACTGCTTTCTTTTAGCTATTGTAACAGATGGGTTTCTTTAGGACATATTGAATTTTGAAGGAGCCACTGGCTTTGCTGATCCGCTAACAAGGACATTTCATGCAAAGACAAGGAACAGACAAAAGCATAACTATGCTTCCAGAAGAGCAATATCAGCATATTAAGGCTGACAATTCTGTGGAAAAAGCAAAAAAATATGTTTATTTATTAGAAAACTTACCATACTGTTCAGATAGAGTTGTTCCTTTTTGAAATCAAACATTTCTGAAGGTTCAAGTTTAAAGACTGAAAGTTGGTTAATTTCCCCAGGGGAAAAATGGCTTTTTCTCTATTGCTGGACAACACTCTGCATTCGAGTAAAATGGAAAATAGATTAAGGCGTCTTTATATGCAGACACCTCCTATTGATTTAAAAATCCAGCCTGGCAAAACATGGAGTAGATATTTAAAATGTGCAGAGTGCATGAAATTACCTCACATTATGGGTAATGCATGCCTTGTAGCAATTATGTCACTTATGCTTACACTAATTAAGTGTTGATGTGTGAGCACTAAGTTGCAATGATGTTGTTAACTAATGTACATAAATATTCCCTTTAAACTGTAATTGCACTTTGCCATAACTTAAAAGAAGTTGTGCTCAACAATTCTGTTACCCTTAAGGAACAGATTACAAACTTCAGATCGTCAATAAACACAGTGCTAGAATTCTGTATTTTAACTTAAAGGGGAAAAAAGCCCCTTTTTTTTAGTGGAGTTTACCATTTACAATTATTTCAGAAAAACATACATATTACCCATTTAAAAGGACAACAGTGATGTAGAGCATAAACCAGTTCAGCCCACAAGGGCTGAATATCCCAAACCGGAAACATGCAATATGACCTAATCCACGATTTATCCACAGTAGACACCAACTGCACTGCACTTCTGTCAAAAGACCAAGGCTGATCTTGGGAAAATCTGTACTGTTTTACCCGTCTGGTGAATATAAAGTTTATAATGGCTTAAAGTTGACGTTGTTTCACTTTTAACACTAGAAATCCAACCACTGCTCTAAAACTGAGGCAGAAGCAGATTCACAAGTGTGTGTTGCCAGAATTCCCTTTTTAACAAATGCAGTTGCAGTGCCATGAAACCACAGCGCAATACTGTCCTAGGAGAAATATCTCCTTTCATTGCAAGCCTGATAATAGAAAGTTTTGGAAAACAAACAGGTTTGAGTTTGGTTTTTTTTTTTAAATATGCCTTTTTAAGTTCAGAGTAGGAGGAGTACTAGTGTTCTTTACCTTATATGCAACAAAGTATTGACTTGCACTAAGAAGAAAATGAGCAGAATAAACAGTGGTTTTATGATTGTAGGCAGTTCCAGCTGCGACAAAAACTGCTATCCAATAAACCTCAATTGTATTGAGTAAACCAATACTGGTTGGGAGAAACCCCAAGATGTTCATATATCGAATGTTGGGAACTATATGAAACTCGGTGTCTGTCTTCCATAAAAGATTGGGCTTGCTCTGCTTCAATTCAAGAAAGCTTTTTTATTTTTTTACTGTCACATCATCTTTCTGGACAAAATCTCCAATACACAGCTAAACATGTCCATAGTACATTGCATGAACAACTGGATGATGGGTTGGTCTCAAAGGGTTGTAGTAAGTTGGGTTATATCAGGCTGGCAGCCAGTCACCAGTGAGGTTGCCCAGAGCTCAAATTTAAGACAAGTTCTCTTTGATATTTTTATAAATTATCTGGATGCAGGAATCAAATGTACATGAGATAAGTTTGCTGATGGTATTAAAACTAGGAGGAACTGTGGATTCCCTTGAGAGTAGAGAGGGCTTACAAAGAGATCTGGATAGACTAGAGAGCTGGGTAGTCACCAGCTGTATGAAATGTAACGAGAACGTTTGTTGGATTCTCCACCTGAGACAGAGTAATCCTGGCTATATGTACAGACCAGGGGAGGAGAGGCTGGAGAGCAGCCTTGTGATTGTTTCTGTTGATGGCAAGTTGAATAGAAGGCATCAGTGTGCCCTGGCAGCCAAAATGGCCAAACTTGGAGTGTGACCAGGCTGATGCTGTGATGATGCTGGTATAGTTTTAGGCAGTCTTGTGGTACATCAAGGTTCCTTCCAACTTGAGCTATCCTGTTTTTCTGTCATTAAAAAGACACATTTCTAAGACTAAGACTGTGGCTTCATACAGTTGCAATTTGTAGCCAACAGCAAAATTCTGGTGAGACCTGATCAATTTTGACTGATGTCACAAGTACACAGTTTTACAAATTCAAGATGGACTTTCTGGAGGAAAAAGAGAGAGAAGAGTGAACACACAACTTTTTAAGTCTGAAAATTGCAGTTTACCACAATGCAGCTTCACTACAACCTTCAAAACACTTTTTTTCGAGTGCAGGGATGAAAAAAAAAGGAAACTTTGAAAGTGATCATCAAACAGAATTGTTGTCCTCTAGCCAGTTCTAATAGTAGCTAAGAATAAGACCAACAGTATTACTTTCCCTCCAAAACCAGAGAATATGAAATAGAATGACTCAACCTCAGAAGAACCTAAGTCACATCACTGAGGCAGTTTAGGATGCAGATTATACCTAAAAACCCTCAACAGGTGCACAATCAAATGTTATTTAGTTAAGTGTATCCATAAAATAGATATGTTGACAGAGGATAATACATGGACTTCTTGAGCCTGCAAAATTGTTATGTACATAGCAGATAAAACACTGAAGTCAAGAGACAAACCAGTGCAAGTCTTAAATCCATCAGGGATATCATATCCCCAGTGACTTGTGGGAATATGTTTCAAAGCTCATAGTGGATGCATAACAACTAAAAGCTTGTTCTCCCAGGAATTTAAACCTACTGTGAGAGATGTTTGAAGAACTAGAAAGAACAAAAAACGTGTTTTACCAAGAGAATAAGTGTCGCCATACATAGAGTATATAAATTACTTGAAGTTATTAAAATCCATAATAAGAAAATCTCAGAGGCTTGAGAGATCCAGAGAAGCAGAATTTAACACAGAATTTAAGGTACTCCTTCTGTTTCAATCCACATTTGCCATATCTCTGTTCTGGTCTAGAAAATGAACCTTTAAACTTGCTGAGTTTTTCACACCCTGGTAATGTGGGCATTATCTCTAATACCAACAATAAAATTTAACACTATTTTAAAAACATCTAAAAATCCCCCAAAATCCACACAATCTTTACCAAGAATATCAGCAAAAATTTTATGCAGTCTGAATTTTGATGAAATGTCACATTCAGTCCTCATCTGTCAAACTTGCTTCAGCCATCTCTACATGGATTTTTCCATGATGGAAACCTCATGTGTTCCAATAGACTGCAAATATTTGCAGTAACTGGAAAATGGATTAGGAAGAAATTTCTGTTGGGAAGAGAACGGCTGACATGAGACAGAATGAATCTGGGAATCCACAGCGAAGAATCTTCATGATGCAACATACTGCTGCTCCAAACGAATGAGCCCCCTGACCTGCAGCTCAGTGCAATATGTTCCATGTCACTGAGCTGTCAGGCTTCACCCCCTGATGGCTGAATAATCTTTGTTGTATGCTATCTTGGTCTAGTCTACTAATTATGTTGTTTTACTGCTGGGGTGGAATTTGTCTTGACTTTTATTCCCGCATATGCTCAAAAGATGGACAAGAGGCAGGTGGAACCACAAAATGATTTCCTTCCACAACATTGATGCATTACTGGTCAAAATTTAGGCCTAGATGCGAGCTGCATAAAAAAATGAATAGCAAAAGCCAGAAACAAAATGTAAAATGTCCACTCATGGTGAGGAGTGGTCTGCATGACCTCTGGATCGATGCAGAGAACGAACTTTGGTTTTCAGAGGCCTAACTGCTCTGCAAAGGCAGAGGAAGCCATAGTACTCTTCTTCATCAAGTAAGATACTTATGCTGTATTCAAAGAATAACTTGTTGTCTTTGGCTGGAGAAGAGAGTTGATAGAGTTATGGCTAAGCCTGGCTTTTCCTTCCCTTCTGCTTCATTGTCCCACATGAAGCCTGGCCCCCAAAATGGGAAAAAGGCTTTTAAGGGAAGAAGCTGTCAAATAGGGGCTATTACGAATTACTTCAAATTTAGTCATCTCCCTATAAACGTAAATTCCTTCAAAATAATCTTGCAGATACCTAACTTTGTGTTAAAGACAGGGACACTGAGAATGAGTGAATTCATGCAAAAGCAGAAGGTGATCTAAGCTAGCTAACTAGGTTAGAGCTAATGTTTTCCAAGCCTGCCAGACATGAGTGTTTGATGTATTTGTGTAGTACCATGTATCTGGTTTCCACTGTAATCCAATATAAGCGCTAGAATGTCTACTGCTGTTCGTGGTATATCTTGTATCACAGCAAGTACCACAAAAAGATGACTCAGCTCATGAGGCTGTCCTAGCAGCTATCAGATATATGAGGAATAGATTGCAAAATGCTGACTCCGTTCTCTGTCCCTGCCAAACAGTCTTGTCAGGCATAATGAGACTCTGTAACCTCACGTAACCTGGACTTGGTTGGATTAGGAGTATTCCTGTGAGTGCTAAGGGCCTGTCATAGGCCTTTTTGTCCTAAGGTGACTTGAAGCCACTTGCTAGGCTGCTTCCCAAATCTTTTGGAGTCATCCTTCAGCCAACCAGGATTCAGAGAAGCCCTAGAGCAAAGGAAGTGTCAGGCTGTTTTGGATGTCTCCAGTGTCCTGGCTCTCTGATGCAGCTGTTTCTCCCACATCGTTCCCCGAGAGATGTACATGAAGAGGAATAAGGTTCTAAATACCATCTCTTTCTACTGAGCCTAGCAAACTTTCTTGCATCTTCCTCCTTTTGCAATACAGTTCCCCCTAAAGAAGAGAAACAGAGGCCATAGCTGTTAACAAGGGACTTCTGGATTTTAGAAACCATCAGCTTACTGCCAGACAGGGTACTGCTGTTGTACACAGGGTATATATTTTGTGTATGTATATGAATACTTACACTGTATATAGACCACTGTTATACATTTCATAAACCAGACATTTGGATTCTGCTGTGCTTACCAGGCTGCTTCATGTTATGTACATTGTGCAAAAAGCAAGAAACACAAATGTGCCTTTTGCTTCTTGTATTGAAGTTTATCTGCTCCTATTTCACACTGGTTTGGGCCAATTAAAAAAATCAAGTTATTGATTCAGATATTTTCTCCCTTTACTCCCTTATCTCTTCCAAACTCAGTTAAGTGAGGGTTTAGATATGAAGTATGGCAGAAACAAAAGTCTATTGTGTTGGGATAAGGTCTTAAGTAAGCCTCTGTAAACTCAGCAAGCTCCAAGGTCACAGGACATTGCCTCTAAACAGGCACTGGTCATCAATATATTTACTAGAGACAGTAAAACACATCTGAGACAGTATATGATGATTTAGAATGGCAAAGAGTTATCTAACCACTGAAAGTTTTGAAAATTAAAAAACAGCAAATATTGAAGTACTGTAAAGGTGTGGGCAAAAGATCCTTCACTAGTTCTGGAGAAAAGCAGTGGGAAGGATCTCCATGACTACAGGAAAAGATGGCATTTTTTGATACAGCTACACGTGAGCCACTCAGGTATGTATTGATTTGATGTTTTTTCACTTTTTCAGCAAAATTACAGCCTGAAAACAAGTACTAGAAAATCCAACCCCAAAGAGATTTTTTTGTGTGGAGAGTAAAGAGAAATTATCTACTTAACTACATGAGCAGTTTCTCCTTATTTGTATTGGTAGTTCTCACAATTCTGTAGCCTGTGCATTTTTTTTTCTTTCTATTTCCTTGAGTCTTTTTATTTTGTATGTGGAAATAATTTGGTACTTTCATTCTGGAGAAGGTATTATTGTAATATTTTCTTGCATGTAGTTCTCAAGGTGAGATGTAGTAAACTAACCAGCACCTTTGCTGCCTCTAAGTGTTGGTGTTGGGCTTCTTCTGCAAAAGATTGAAAAGTCTGGCCAGATCATATCATGATTCCTGTACTCTATTCTGTATGTGACACCTCTGCTTTCTCTTCTGAGCAAGTGTATAACACACTCTTTTCAGCTTGTCATGTTGGATTACAACAGGATGGCAACGACAATACTCCTTCACACAAACATTAAAGCCTCTCAGTCTACTTTGTTTTATCTCATTCTTTTTCTTACTTCTCTGTCTCTTTCTTTGCTTAGAAAGGGAATAGATGAGTTTTGAGAGGTCATAAAGGCAGATCCAGTAAAGCCAATGCAGAGTCAGCCGTATTTCCTTAACTGTTAACACCAGTAAGAGCATGACATCTGAAAAAAATTACCGTAGACTACCAGAGCCTGAGTGGTCTAGTAGTGTAAAGATTACCATCTTGGATAGAAAATCAAGTTAGTGTCTGAAATGGAAATAAAATTGTATTTTACTTGGCATTAAAAGCAACTTCAGAATACTTTTTAGTGAGTGAGCACTATTTTAGGTACTTAACACTAAAACCTAAGAGATCGGGAGGTGTTTGGGTAAAATACAAAGGACTCATCTCTCAGTTATACCAGAAGAATTTGAGGTCAATCTCTTTCCCATCAGCAGTAGCATTAGAATATGGTTCCTGACTTCGCTGAAGGCAAAACTCACTTTGATTTTCAAAGAATCAAAAATCTACCACACTTTTCTGCAGTGATGAAGAACTATTTGTGAAACACTTGGCTACCTCTTCACCTAGTTAGTCACGAAACACAGTTGTTTTGCTGCTGCTCAATACTCTGTGGAAAAAGAGTCTGGGTCAAAGAAAAGATATGGCACCAGGGGTAGGTACAGTGTTACATCCTATTGCCGTCTTCTTCCTTAAAGTATTAGGGGCTGTGAAAGCACAATAGTTACTGCTTGATGTTACCAACTTTTCCATGCCTTTCCTGTTTCTCTTAATTAGAAATACAAAGTAAAATGATGATTTTTTTTTTTGCTGTGCTTTCAGAAGAGGCTCCATCTATGCTGTCTTTTTCTTTTGTTGTAGTCTTTGCTGTCTTTTTCCACGAAGGCATTTCTTTTAATATTCTGCTTTTGGCTTTTATCATTCATTCTTTTTGACATAAAACTATGCTCAGCTGACACGAATGAGCTTATAAACTTTGTTCATGCTGTCACATTTTTCTGCTCTCATCAGAGAAAAGTGAGTAATCTCTGGTGAGTAATTTGTTAAATTTAGCCTTTTTTTTCCTCTCAAACTACATGATTTCCTCAAATGCATCTATTATTAGACAGTGTGGAACAAACACTCTGGGCTTTATTCCATTTATTGAATATGAATATTCAAAATCTGAGCTGTTTAGTTTGGTAGGGAGAGGTCAGGAAAAGGACAAAATAGTATTTCTCATAATTGTTTTTCAAAAGCATTTTAGTGAGTTAAAAGCTCAGGTTGTCACTGTGGTTGTTATGGGAAAGACTGAAATTCAATTTCTTTTCTAGCAATCATTATTTATGTGCTGCTAACATTCCTAAAGAAATTTCTTGATAACTTTCTTCTATGAATGTCCTGAATTTAGCACAGGTTCCTGTGGCTTCTATATTTGAGCAATAGTTTCTGTGAAAGACTGACTTCTGTGACATAAAGTATGGAGATTCAGGATATTCTTATTCCAAGGCCCAAATCAGAACACCATAATGATGATTATTTTATTGCAATGTTGTAAAACATTATAAAAAGCAAACACAAACTGAGAAAGCAGTTTACTACAGTGGAAAGATTCACACTTTTTAGATAATGTTGTTTATTCAGAAAAACTCCCAAACTACTGTCTTTTCAGCTTGTGGTTGTTTCTCTGTCTCAAGCAATGACTACATGGAAAACCAGGACTTGAAGAAACCTTTTCCCCAGCTGCTCAACTTGTCGGATTTGAAGGAACTGAGATCTAGCTTTAATGTAACTATTTGAATAAATACAATGATTGCCTCAGTTGTTGTATTAAGTGAGTAAAATAAATGCTGTGTTGACATATTCTGTATCCTCCCAAAATGGAAAACATGCTCCTGCACTTTTCATGCCTTTAACTGCTGTAAGGTGCTCTGAAAGTAAGAACAGTGATAATGCCTTCCAACTTTCCGCCCCACCACTTGGATGCAGGAATACTCCCAATTTCTTAGACATATTTTATTATTAAGACCAAATATCTTTAATTTTGTTTTTCTCCTTGTTTAACATGGGAGAAAAAGAAAACAAACTAACCAACAAATGAACCAGCAAATCAACCAAAAAAGCCAATATCACCTGAAGTTCTAGACTCTCTGCAGAAACCCAGATGGTGGCTGGTCATAGGTGGTGTTCTGCAGGGCTCAGTGTTGGGACTATTTCTGCTTAATATCTTTATTGATGATCTCGATAAGGACATAGACTGCATCATCAGTAAGTTTGCAGATGACACCAAGTTCGATGAGAGTGTTGATCACCAGGTGGCCAAGAAGGCCAATGGCATCCGGGCTTGTATTAGAAACTGTGTGACCAGCAGGAGTAGTGAGGTGGTTGTCCCGCTGTACTAGGCACTGGTGAGGCCACACCTTGAGTATTGTGTTCAGCTTTGGGCAATACAAGAGAGATATCAAGGTGCTGGAGGGAGTGCAGAGGAGGGCAACAAAGCTGGTGAAGCGCCTGGAGAATAAGTCTTATGAAGAATGATTGAAAGAGCTGGGCCTGTTTAATCTGAAGAAGAGGAGGCTAAGGGGAGAGCTCATCACTCTTTACAGCTACTTGATAAGACATTGTAGAGAGGTTGGTGTTGGTCTTTGCTCATGGGTAATTAGTGATAGAACAAGAGAGAATGGCTTCAAACTGCAACAGGGCAAGGTTAGATTGGACATTAGGAAAAAAAATCACAGAAAGAGTAGTCAGACATTGGAATAGGCTGCCCGGGGAGGTGGTTGAGCCACCATCCCTGGATATGATCAAAGGTCATTTAGATGTGCTGTTGGGGGATGATGTTTAGTGGTGAGCTTTGTAGAGTAGGATTAATGGTTGCACTCGATGATCCCAAGGGTCTTTTCCAGCCTGAATGATTCTGTGATTCTATGACTTGAGTGCCCTGTCTACGCTAAGTGTAGAAGCCTTGAGGAGGAAAAGAAAATGGTCATTTTGTGAAAACTTGTTGACTAAAGATACTCAAGGATTGAAGCTGCACCTATCCTGCTGCCTGGGGAGAAGGACAGTGGGCCTAGATCTAGTCCCTCCACTTAGGTCACATCTCCTGAGAAGACCTATCCTGGATTTCTCTGTGATGTGGATAAACACTTGGTGTCCATGATGGCATGCTCTGCAAAGGAGAGGCTAGACATCCTGTCTCTGCTGGGAATTTGTGGGAAGCTCTAAAGTTTTACGGATACCAGATCCAAGGTGCCCTAGCTGCCTGACTTGAAATGGGGAATGTAATGTTCTATGTTCAGCAGCTCTCTTGATGTTGTTGGCAATGGGTCGGTAGGTAAATGGCAAATAAAAGCTTTTATTGTCAGCAAAGAGAAGGAAAAGAAAGGAATCACACTGATGTTTGGACAAGTAGATAGCTGCTTTGTGTCCAGGACATAACTCTACAGAGGATAGCAAGTTGTGGGATCTACTGTGTGGGTCTGCAAGGAACCTTTAAAAATATATTTTGTGCAGGTCTCAGCACCACTCCTCCTTGGTAGGACAGATTGCTCTCACCTATTCCCTTTCACTTGAAGAGCTGGTAATAATTTCAAATGTAATCTTCCTAGAAAGTGAATTAAAACCATTGTCTGGACTACGTTTGTTCCCAACTCCTCCATGTGTTTTTAATCTTATTTCTTCTTGTTTTAAACTGTACTGTTCTGTTTCCTGAAGCTGCTTGAGTAACAAAAAATATATACAAAAAAATAGGTGAATCTAGTTAAAATAAAACTAGGTGCAGAAGGAAGTACTTCAAGTGTACAAAATAAAGAAAGTGGAAGCATAATTTGTTCTAGTCTCTTTTGATTCTAGGTTCCTTTGGTGTTGTTTATAACAGTAGGAGCTGAAAACTGTGTAGAAGGAGTGGGATCTTTAGGCTGACGGTGTCTTGAAGGGTCTTGAGCCATTTAAAGGTTCTTAAAAGAGACTAAATACAAGATGCAGGCAAAGAATATGGAAAGATAGCAGAAAAAACTTAAAGAAAATTTATCAAATAGGACAAGTCTCTGGAGGCCAGAGAAATAACTAATGCAACACCCCAATTACTTCTGAAAAGGATCTAAAAGAATTGCAGGAAATTAGAACAGTCAGTTTGACATCAATTGTTAAATTCTCAGAAGTACTTTTAAAGGATCAGATGTGGATACAGTTAAAAAACTCAGCTTGAGAATATACAATTGGCTGGGCATAAGGACGGGTCTATGATGTTTAAGGAATTTGTGTGTGTGAATATACATGTGTATGTTTTAAAGATATTACCACGTGAAGAAATGGGAGTGCAATAAACCATATGAAACAACGCAACTATCTGAAAAAAATGTCCCTTTGATTTAAAAACTAAGGCCTGAAGTCCTCAGAATAGAGGAAAATATGGCAAGTACAACTGATGGTGGAGGAATAATATCCTAACTTATGCCCATTTTAGAGTAGGTCCGTTTCACAGATATGAGTCATCATGTCAGAAAGCTCTGGCAAGTACTTCATATAGCTTCAAAGATCCTGGTGCTCTTATGTGACGGATTTGCCCCTGTGTGTCAGAGGTGTTAAATACAGTGTCATGTGACTTTTGTTTCAAATGAGTGAGAAAAATTTCTTACTAGAGAAAAAAAATATTGATTTAAAATGTTTTTCTAGCATCAAAACCAGTCAAAACCATGTATTGGTTATGTGTATGGTTGGTGGGGCATGGAGAGAATAACTGGTGAATCCTAAAGTCGTAAGGAAGCAAGCGCCTAGGGAGAAGGAGGACCTGAATGTGTGAATGATGTAATTATGTGATATTTGCATAAAAATTTCATGCTGCCTTACATAACTTTTGGAAGCTGTGCTCAGGTCTTAAGAAGTGTGACCAAGGGCAGAGAAGAAGGGCACAATCAGAGGAATCATTTCGGTGAAGTGTGAGATCCCCTGTAGAGATTACGATGAAACACATACGTCTGATATAAAACTCACTCAGGTATGCTGATAGCAATGTAGAGAAGCTTTCTTTGCTTTCAGGCACTACTGAGTAAGAAGCCATAGGACTCTGTAGAAAGATAAGAGAGTAATTCTGTCATATATATAGATAGTTAGATCATCAGGTAACATGCAAGTCATAAAAATGGGATGAAGTTCTGCATTTTAAACACCCCAAAACATCATTAGGTAGGTAGAAAACTCTTTTAAAAATTCAGATTTCAGTTCACATTTTTAAATTCAACCAAGAATCAAGCTTTCCTTAAGAGCTGTGAAGCATTCAGAACCCTAGTGATGACAAATACCACAAACCAGAAAACATCATTTGTTGCTGATATCCTTCTCCAGCATTTGTCATCAGAACAATTAGATCATGATGTTTTGTCATGCAGTACATCGAATGTTAAAAGTAGTATGAGTTATATTTGTAGTCATCAATTTAAAGTATTTAGCAACCTGGCCTGCACATAGTCATAAAAAAGGGGACAGAGTGTATATGCCGGCAAAGTGTGACATTCTCTGGGATACAGCTTTGCTTCCTTTAAAGGAAGCACTTGTATCATCTTTGCATGGAAAGGTTTTGGTAGTGATGGGGCTACAGGGGTGGCTTCTGTGAGAAGGTGCCAGAAGCTTTCTCCACGTCTGATAGAGTCAATGACAGCTGGATCCAAAATGTACTCATTGCTAGCAAGGTTGTAACCCCTCTGTGATAATGTATTTCAGAAAGGGAAAAAAACCCAGGTGTACAAGAGCAATTGTAGCCAGAGAGAGAGGAGTGAGAACACGTGTCAGAAACAGCTCTTCAGACACCAGCGTCAGTGAAGAGGGAGGAGATGCTCCAGACACCAAAGTAGATATTCCCTTGCAGCCTGTGGTGGTGACCATCGTGAGGCAAGTTGTTCCCCTGCAGTCCATAGAAGTTAGCAGATATCCACCTGCAGTGCATAGGGGAACCCACACTGAAGCACGTGGATACACCTGAAGGAGGCTGTGATCCCATGGAGAGCCAATGCTGGAGGAAGCTCCTTGCAGGACCTGTGGACCCATGGAGAGATGACCCCTCACTGGAGCAGGTTTGCTGGCAGGATTTATGACCCCATGTTGGACCTATATTGAAGCAATATGTTCCTAAAGGACTGAACCACAGGGAAGGGATCCACACTGAAGCAGTTAGTGAAGAATTGTCTCTCCCATGGGAATGACTCACTGGAGAATTTCATGAAGGATTGTCTCCCATTGGAAGGATCCTACACTGGAGTGAGGAAAGAGATTAAAGAGGAAGGAGTAGCAGAGACAACATGTGATGAACTGACCACAACCTCTATTTCCTATCCCCCTGCCTGCTTGGGTGATGGAGGTAGAGAAATTGTGAGTGAAGATGAACCTGGGAAGAAAGGAGGGGTGGACAGATGATGTTTTTAAGATTTGAGTTTATTTCTCATTACCCTACTCTGATTTAATTGGCAACATATTAAACTAATTTCACCTGGTTGAATCTGTTTTCTTGTGACGGTAATTTCTGAGTGATCCCCCTGCCCTTATCTTGGTGCATCGGCCTTTTATTATATTTTCTCTCCCTTGCCCAGATGAAGAGGGGAGGTAGAGTGGCTTTGGCGGGACCCTGGCATCCAGCCAAGATCAACCCACCACAGTGCTTAATGCACAGCTTGATACACAGCTTTTTGCAGCCATCTGTGTCACATTCTCTCTTTGTCATTTTTTTTCCCTGAAAAAGCCATTCAAAAAATGTTTTTCACTCTGTTGGCCTCAAATGATGGAGTTGCTATATGGCTGCCACTGTCAAAGAAGACAGGATTAAGTTTTGGCCTTTTGCATACATTTGCAAGTGTGCCCAGCCCATTTGCTGGAATATTCTGTAATTCTTTTAGCTGTTCTGTGTTGGTGTTTGCCACTTATACAAGGTGTGAAGAACTACACATTTGGAAGACATCCGGCAAAAGCCTAAGATTGACTGTTACGTCATATAGAGGTTCATATAATCTAGTGCTAGGCACCAGAAGAATGGAACTGCTATTATAGTGGCAATTTTTCCCCAAATCTCCGTTAGTTGAAAGCGTGCCTTAGACAGCAGGTTCTCTTGACCCTACAACCTCAATATACCACTCCTATAAAATTTGTATCTATCTGGGGCGGTAAAATATAAGGTGGCTACATCCAAGCATCGTAAACAGTTATAACTGACAATTTAGTATTAATGAATCCTATTTGCACCAAGTTCTTTATGGCTTTCCCAGATGACTAAGATATGGGAAGCCCTGATTAGCTGGGTTGTCTGGTAGTGACGAACTGGAATTTGTAAAGTAATTCATGCGGTATTGCTCACAGTCACTTCTATCCATCTCTATTTGGCCTGAGCCTAATCACAAATCCCAAAATTCTCTTGCATTCAGGTTCTTTCTTTGGTGTGGGTGGTTGCACTGCTGCCACCTCCTCAAATAGTAAGTTACTTCCTGAGGGGAAAATCTGCTCCCTCTCTTTGCTGGCCAGGAGCAGGTCAAGGAGCTGTGCTGTAGTCATACATGACACAGAAGGAGGAAGGCAGTTGATGAGAATGGTCAATCCCTGCCTAGTGGATTCCTCACAGTCTGCTGTCCTCTGGCGTAACATCATGTCCAAAAGACAAGTGCAATCAAGGCCTTACAGATTTTGCAAATTCTAGAGCAACAGATTGATTTAAGTCCAGCTATCTACTTTATCTTCTTGTCCAGTTATCATGACTAGTTCCTTTGTTAACATCTCTCTCTGCAGCATATATTTTACAGTCTGCCTGGTCCCTTATGGTACTACATGGGTTCTAACTATTTTATTTCTTTTTTCCCCAGGGAAACCTGGAAACTGCTAATTATATTTTTATTACTTAAGGTTGAAATATTTATTGTCCTAGTCTGCTGGTCAGATATTAAAAAAATGAAAAAAATCTGAGTGTAAATAAATAGCTGTTTCCATTCTTCTGTAAGCAGAAAAAAATAAAATCAGGAACAGAAAGCAATCCATGAATTCTACTTTATGTGCATATAGTTACTGTGTAAGAAGGGTGAAAGTTTTCAAGACTCACATCCTGCATCTGTCATTTCCAAGACTGCTTCTTTTCCACCTGGTCCTCTGCACAGTAATTTATCATTATATGAATTGGATTCTTACTAACATCAGTTGCACCAACCAGGTGATCTGCTTCAGTTCATCAGCAGCCCTTGTCCATTTTGGACACTTGAGGTTGCTATAAAGTGCCCCAGTTTCACCCTTATACTGGAGACTTGTATAGCCGAGAGGCACCCTAAGGGTATTTTGTACACTGCCTTTTCCTCCTGCTTCCCTCTTCCCAGAGCTGACCTGCTGTCTCTGCTGGGGGGTTTGGAAAGGCTCACAGGAGCCAGCTTGTTATTCAGACCTGGTACAAGAGGCACTGTAACGTGCACTGCACCAAACCTGCATACCTGGTGTTGCTGTCATTCCCTCCCAAGAACTTCCTGACAGATGCGGAGTCAAGCACGTGGCACTGCATTTCTAAATTAGTTATGAAGGTCCCTTTTGAATTTCAGTCTGACCTGAAAGCTTGAGAGAGGCCATATGGCTGCCCTCCACAGCCAGAGTTACTGTGTTTGGATTCAGTTGACTCTTCAGATTTTGAGTAGTCTAATTAAATCTGCCCACTTCTCCGCATAGATAATTATCAGTGTTTCTAGTACTCATATTACAGCACAACATCCTCTCTTGATGACTTTATTCATTTCAGACAGGGACAGCAGGTGCCAGATGGCAAACTGATGCTGTGTGATACTCAGTATTTCTATCAATTGGTGCTTAAGAGTTTCACCTTGCTTCTGTGCGTTAGTCTCATGGAGATGACTGCTTTGGTTTTCTCTAATAAGCTCTGGAGCATGGGAAGTGATAGTATGTCATTGCTTTGGAGGAGTAGTATATATATATATGTATATATAAAAAGGCACTGGCTGTAGCTTCTTGGATGTGTAAGGAAAAGACCAGATTTCATGTCTTTTTTATGTATCAGCTTTCAATTTCAACAAGTATACTAAGTGCTTTTTAGGTAAGGCTGTGATTTACTAAAAGAACCCCAACTCAAGGTTTAATTATAGAGTTCACATTTTTCCTTATAAGGAAGTTCAACACAAATGGGGCTGCATTCACTACTTACCGATGCTAATAGCAGCTATATAGAAAGCCACAGTGGCCACTAGAAGGTGCATTTTGCATTTATTTTCAGCACGCTTTGCTACCAAAGAGAATAGATGGGGGTAAGTCTGTTTTCCTTCTGAAATTGTAAATTACATGAAAAAAAGAAAAAGAAAGAAATTGAAACATGAATAGACAAAGACTTTGTTTATTTATTGCCAGGAGAGACCCATTAGGATTCAGTGCTGTGTTTCCATGGCATCCCAGAGGCGTAAACAGAAAATACAGGCTAATGCATTCAGTTAGACAGAGATTTTAAAGTCTAATGCACGATCTAAATATATATCACATATGCCCACTATTTATTTATCTATTCTATAGACTGCAGTGAGAAAGAGAACTTGCTAACTATTCCAGGACTCTAATCCATTTACGTACGTTTCTCCTGCAGACGTTCAGTACTTGTGGGGAATATATTTAGGCAGTGCTACTTGGTTTCCTTTCAGATTCCTCTCATTTATCTCCATATCATTTTCCACTTCATTACTATCTTCATGTCTGCAGGTATCTCTGTAGTATTTCTCATTAGGAAGCCAAAAATCAAATGCAAAGATCCAGTCCTTCAGGAGTGGATCCTGCTTAATTCCTTCTTTCCTGTGTGCTAAACATCCCTGACCGTTTGTTGAGTGTTTCAGTTTGAGACTACAAATGTTAAGGCTTGTGCCATTTATCCCTCCTTGGTTTAAAAACATCTTTTCCAAAACTGAACAAAAAGCCTAAGCGGGATTGTGCTTTCCTACCTACAACCCATAGCTTCAGTACATAACAATTGTAAGAGTGCATCTCACAAGCAAAGTGTTATAAATATTGTGGAGGTGGCAGCATCTCCTCTGACATCGTTTTTTAAACAGCTTACATGTGGCATGAGAGGAGCTTCTTGATAATGCTGCAAGAAGGCTGGTAGGGTATACCAGAGTGAAAGATGACATTGGAGCTTTTTAGGCTATCTTTCCTGTGTGAGGTCTTCTGGTTTGTGAAATCATCTCCCAAGGAATGTGGTGTAGGCCTGTTGCTGCTTGAGTAATTTAAAACTATAGGAGATAGAGTCAGAGAACGCTGCATAAGGTGCTGTCTGGACTTGTCAAATAAATAAATAAAATACAACCCTGTTGGACAGAAATATGTTTGAATGGGGATTTTTATTTGGATAAATGTCTTGATTCATACCAATTATCTGCAAGTATTTAGAGATTGTCTGGGTTTTTGGTAAATACTTTTCAATGAAGAGGGGCTTACTAATCCCACAAATTTAGAAACTAAACATCTCTTCATGCCATTGTTCCACTCTTTCTAAAGTCTTACAGCTTCTTCTCAGAAAATGATGGCTTAGGTAAGCTCCATGGAAAGTCAAAGCACGGTCTGTGAGTAAGCCACCATCTAAATATCATTTGTACAAACCAGTAACTCCCTTTGCATCCTGAGGTTACAGAGATCTGCTGTAAGTCTCTCAAGATGTTTTAGGCTACCAGATCTGAGACTAAGGGGAATTCAGACATAGCATGAATTCTCATTCAGATGAAGGTTTTCCCCTATCTTTGAGCTGGAAGGCTCTGGGGTCCCCAGCCCTGAGAACAACTGTGTCTCTGAGACTCTGGAGTAATCTCAAGGTTTCAGGTGAAGGTTTCTAGTGGAAATCTGCCTAGCTTTTGTTAAGAATTTGCCAAACTACTTTTTTAACCAAGCAGCAGCTCTGAATGAAAAGTCATCGAGTTGGAAATATCTCAGCCACTGTTAATTCTTATTTTTAAAGGCACCTTTCTTAAGCACTGTTTTGCTGGGCTGTGGTAAAACCACAGAAAAACTGGAGCTATTTTATGCAGTTATTTACACTTTCTGTAGGAAAGAGAAATTTCAATTCCCTGGGAAAAATATAATTTTGCAAGGAGAGGAAGTAACTCAGGGTGCTTTCTCAGGTGGCCTCTTTCTCGTGACATGAATGTGTTTGAGGTAGGCAGTGGAACAGATAAGGGAAAATAGTTACAAAAAGGAGGCCAGACAGAAAATAGAAGAAAATAGAAATAGAAAGTTACAGGGAATACCAGTATAGTCCAGGGGATTTTTGATTAAATATTTCTCAGAAAAGCATAAAGGTACACTTGTAAATGCTTTTAGCATTCATTTCTTGTATCAGACAGAAAAAGAAGAATAATGGAAGGACAAGTAGAAAAGGGCAATGTGGGGAGGAGAGAGGGGATGCAAATGAAGAAAGAGTAATGAAAAGGGAGTTTTGTAAAACTGGTGAAAGGGAGTCAAAAGAGGTAAAAATTATCCATACTCTGAAACAGATCTTGCAATTTTTCATCAGCAATTTTTCTGTTTACATATAATAGTTTCAGAACAGAAACTTCTCTGACCAAAGGTGATCTGACTTGACTTTCTTTTGTTTAAAAAAATTTAATATAATTATGGATTGTTAAAAATAATGAAATATAATTCCATAAGTATTCCATTATAAATATTATTTATTTTAAATAAAAGATGTTTCTTTAGAGTTTCTTCAGAAGACTGTTTTTCCCTAAGAGATGGAATCTTAGGAAAAAACCACAATATAAAAAATAGTTCGCACATGAGAAAAAAAAAGTGTCTTATGCATCAGGGTGGTACAGAAAAAGTATGCTTGAGAAGTTTTGGAATCCAGCTGATAATCTAGACTGACCTTATGATTTGTATTGTAAGGTACAAACTGTCTGTTTAAGCTGACAGGGCTTAGCTTTTGTTGGTCTCTTGCATAATCTACTGCCAGATCAAGTGTGCTCTCATAGACACCCAAGAGAATACTGCAGAAATCAATTCCACCTGTGCAAGCTGTGTTATAAGGTTAAAGTTGCAGAGTAAAAATATCACAAAAGGTGATCTTGTACAATAACTCCCACTGAGATTTGTAGCTGTGACTGAGAGCTAAGTCTAGC
Organism: Apaloderma vittatum; assembly: GCF_000703405.1. Classification (NCBI taxonomy): domain Eukaryota; kingdom Metazoa; phylum Chordata; class Aves; order Trogoniformes; family Trogonidae; genus Apaloderma; species Apaloderma vittatum. Next base: position 69,064 of record NW_009726776.1, read on the forward strand.
ATTCTGTTTCTAGACAGAGTCGTCAAAGACAGCTCAGGAGAGAAGGCTAGAGCTTAAAACAAAACCTATTGAGTTTTCTTGCAAAAGAAATGGAAAAGCTTCAAAAACAAGTTTCAGAGGAGCAGCAAAGTCACATCACCATTTCCCTCTGGTGTATCTGAAATTTGGTAAGGCTACATACTACACTGCTGAAAGCTGGAGTGCTCTCATGGAACAAGCTGGGATGTCTCCCGTTTACTAACAAGTGTCTGGAATTAAGAGATACTAACTTGAGCTACTTAATACTGCTAACATAGCTACCATTTCTGCTACTAGTATTACAGATAGTGAAAACACTATTTGTTTGCCACTGATTTAATACTTTGGGAATGAAAATAAGTCCTGTAAATGTTTCTGTACAACAGCACAGAGAGGAACATCTGGGTGTGAAGAAGAAATTTTGGCTGGACATGAGACTGACACTAACCTCAAGTGAAGCAGACAGGTGGCTTGAAAAGGAGATTGATGGGTTCAAGGTTGTTGCTGCACCTGCTTGCAAATCTCCTCACCTGCCTCTCCCTTCACCTCTGGCAGTGACAAACTGGTTCTTCAGGGATAACCCCAGTATCTTCATCTCTGCGGGCACTGATCACCTCTTTTCATCCCTTGGCCTGCCCTATTAGAGAGGTCCTGACACATAGAACCTTAGGTAAGATAGATTCAATTTTGCTGACAACTGTGGAAAGGGAGCTTTGTGTTTGTGCTGTAATGTGCAGGACGCCTCAAGCTGGGTCTGGCTGCAAGGCTGCCTTTTTTCCTAACTTTAAAATATTGGAGAAAGCTAGAAGGTTAATTTAATTCTGACATGCAAAAATGAAAGAGATAGTGGCCTTACACCTTCATTTCTAGCTTCAGATATGTTGGTCCAGAGCTCATAAAAACTAGCTAAATATTTACAACAAATATTTACATTGTTTCCATGTGGTCAAGGTGGAAGACCAGATCTAAGCACTCGAACAAAATTAAGACATGAATGCATCACACACGTGATACAAAGCAAATATTTTTACATTGTAATTTTACTTTCTTGAAATAAGTGAACAGCAGAGGAGATAAAAAGATATTGTCTTAATTGTGATTACAATATTTTCACTACCTTTTGAAGAGAAATGAACCATTACTACCACCTGCCTACTAAAACACCCTGAGTTCGTTATTATTTTAAATCGTAAGTAATATGTATTGTTCAAGTAAATATTTTAAACACTTAACTGCTAATATACAAGAAAACAGAAATTATTGATTTGTAAACTTTTAAAATTTTTTTCCAAAGATCATTTTATGTCGTTTCTGCTACAAAATGTAACTTCACCACTCACTCCCCAAATCAGGTATTTTAAACAGATAAATCAAGGACAATTATACAATACATTTAGATTTATGTACAACATGAAATTATCCAAGAATTTTGTTTCATATTCTAGCTTTTGCATTTTTCTTGTGTTTACACACAAGACCAGAATGAGACATGAGTGGGTCCCATGATGGGATTCTTTGACTTTCCACAGCTGTACTAGTTTTGGTCCAGGATAGCTTTAAATTTCTTCGTAGTAGCTTGAATTTGGCTATAACCTAGATGAAAACACTTTTGACAACACAGGGATCTTTTAGTCATCGCTGAGCAGTGCTTACACAGCGTCAAAGTCTTTTCTGTTTCTCAGACTGCCCCATCAATGAGTAGGCTGAGAATGCATAACAACTTAGGAAAGGACACAACTGGCACAGCTGACCCCAATTGACCAAAAAGATATTTCATAGAACCAGAGAATCACAGAATACTCTGGGCTGGAAGGGACCTTTAAAGGTCATCTTGTCCAAGACCGCTTGCAGTGAGCAGGGACATCTTTAACTTGATCAGGTTGCTCAGAGCCCCATCAAGCCTGACCTTGAACGTCTCCAGGGATGGACCCTCCACCACCCCTCTGGGCAACCTGTTCTAATATCTCACCACCCTCATAGTAAAGAACTTCTTCCTAATATCTAGTCCAAATCTACCCTGTTCTAGTTTAAAACCATTGCCCCTTGTCCTATTTCTACATGCCCTTGTAAACAGTCCCTCCACATCCTTCCTGCTAGCCCCCTTCATCTACCAGGAAGCCACTATAAATTTTCCCCGGAATCTTCTCTTCTCCAGGCTGAAAAACCTCTTTCAGCCTGTCTTCGTAGGAGAGGTGCTGCAGCGCTTTGATCACTTTTGTGGCCCTCCGTGAGGTCCACGTGTGTCTTGTTTTGAGGGCTCCAGAGTTGGACACGGTACTGCAGGTGAGTTGTCACCAGAGAAAAGCGGAGAGGCAGGATCACCTCTCTCCATCTACTGGTCACACTTATTTTGATGCAACCCAGAGTGCGATTGGCCTTCTGAGATGCAACTGTACATTGTTGGCTCATGTCCAGCTTTTAATTTGCTAGAACCCCTGAGTCCTTTTCTGCAGAGCTGCTTTCTCATCATCCCCCAGCCTGTATTGATAATGAGGCTTGCCCTGACCCAGGTGCAGGATGTTTCACTTGGCCTTGTTTAATGTTATAAGGTTCACATGGGCCCATTTCTCCAGCTTGTCCAGGTGCCTCTGGAGGACATCCTGTCCCTCTGGCATGTTAGACATGTCACTCAACTTAGTGTTATCTGTCAAACCATATGATGTCATGCTCATCAGTAAAATGGAAGGTTTGAGGTTGGTGGGGGCTGCTGTTGCGTTGGTTGGGCTAGGTGGGCGTTGGTCAGTAGGTGGTGAGCAACTTTTGCATCACTTGATTTTCCACTCCCTCTCTTATTCCCCACCTCCCCTACTCCCCTCTTTAACAAACAAACAAACAAACAAACAAACAGACAAATCTGTCTTAATCTCAACCCCTGACTTTTTGCAATTTTACCCTTCTGATTCTTTCCCCATCCCACTGAACAGGGGAGTGACTGAGTGGTCTTGTGGGGCTCAGCAGCCTTGCATCACTTGATTTTCCACTCCCTCTCTTATTCCCCACCTCCCCTACTCCCCTCTTTAACAAACAAACAAACAAACAAACAAACAGACAAATCTGTCTTAATCTCAACCCCTGACTTTTTGCAATTTTACCCTTCTGATTCTTTCCCCATCCCACTGAACAGGGGAGTGACTGAGTGGTCTTGTGGGGCTCAGCAGCCTACTGGGGTTAAATCCAACAGCAATGCATACATGACACCTCACTGCTGGGCCCTCTGCAGAAGGAACAGGCTGGCTCCTGTGAGACGCTACCATGATCTCTCAGTGCAAGCAACAAGGATTAGATTTCGGATGGCTTGCCTCTATCCTAGAGAGGTTATACCGTCTTTTGTATACTTTCATATATTATGTTACACTGAGCTGTACTTCTAAGTGACCTCACCTGCCCTCAGGCAAATACCCTAGACCACACAACACCTACTATCAACACAATACTACAAAAAACTCCTCCTGATAATTGTGCCCTACTGTTTCAGGCACAGTGAAATGGAAAAAGAAAATAAAAATTGTTCATAGAAAAAATTCGGGTGGTGACTGAAGAGCACAGAGCTGAGCACTTAGAAGTTCTCATCCAAGCCATGTGCAGTGTGTGGACCTGAATGGTCAACAGTAGGAAGATTTAGCTCCAAAAAAGACAAGAGCCATCCTCTACCATTTTGCCTGGGAAGAGGGCATAACATTCTCCACCAGAAAAATCTAGTGGTGTAGACCCAAGCCTTAAGTTTTGTTGTTGCTATTCAATTACAATGGAAAAAATGTTTTGTTATGTATTCCATAAGTATTTTTTTTGTGCTGATAAACAGTTTAAATTAATCAAGGTGTTTAACTATAGACAGTACAAGTATAATTCAAACATACAAATGACGTGATGTTTCTGCAATCACTCGGTTTTGATTTTGACCATCCTATCAAAATAATTTTTCTATTTATTCATTACACTAGTAAGTAATTTTGAACTCTATTCATAACCATGTATAATAGACATAGCATGCTATGCTTCATAGCTATGAGGCATAGACATTTAAATGAGCATGTTTCTTAGTATCTGTAAACCTGGACTGATAAATGTATTCACCCTCATAACAGCTTTATGAGACAAGAAAATACTGTCCTCTTCATTTCACTGGAGGAGATAATGTGTTTTTGGAGTTTACTGAAATATTGCAAAATGTGGGGTTTGTGTATAAGACTTCAAGTTAAGTCAAAATGAAAGGTAGGAGTTACTGTATGCTGAGGTTATTTCAGTCATCACCAGGTACAAAGAGTATTGTGGAAAAAGCACAGAGGAGAGAGGATTGAATCTCAAACAAAATAACTCCTTAAGTTTCATACACTGGAAAAAAGAAAAGGTTGTTTCACAGTTCTAATTGTCCTTCTGAAGTGCCACTAATTGGTATTTCTTGCCCAAGGAAGTTAAGCTTCAGATGATGTTAAGTGGTGTAGTTTCACTGATGATGTCAGAGTTAGGCTGGATCATATCTATAGAAACTCGTGCACTCCTTGCATAAATTAGTGCACTATTAAGTTTGGCTTAATGAACATTTGATTCCTCTCAGTGGAAACTTCTGTTCAGAGGTTAGAAGAAAGGAAAAGAAGGGAGATAACCAGGCCAAATTTGGATGGGTGAAATAATCCATTTTTTTTTTTTTGCCTATCGGCACTTGCAAACTGTGGAATATTTCACCTATTCAACACTTGTTTGTTTACATCAGCTTAGTTTTATGAATTGCACATTTATGCATTACATTAACATTTTATGTGCTACACACTGCATTTCATGGTGACACTAAAAATTAAATCCTACTACACTAAGCTCTGGATCAGACAAGAAAGAAAAGTGTTAGAGAAGCATTCTTAAAACACTCCATCATTAGGCAACAACATGAAGAGCTTTTTTTTTTTGTAAATGTATTTATAAAATATTTTTCTCTTTCACTGTTTGCTACATTAATTTTGTATTTTAAATGAAAAATTTAAACCCAACAAATGTTTTAAAATAAATGACACTTTTTGAGTGCTTGAAAGGTGCCATCTGACAGTATGTTGTTCACATGTTGGATGTGTAATAACATTTCCATCAGCTTGAAATTATCTACACTTTGGAATGTGGAGCTGGGGGGTGCTAAGTTTGAGGGGGTGAAGTGAAACAACATTCTCCATAAATGGTTGTGACTGAGGATGGTCCATTTTGGAGGGGTCAGGTCCCGTCAGTAACTTGAGACAAATGGTTTGCTGTACCCTCAGCATGGACTGTGGTGATCAATGGAAAGGGAAGCAGCACTCTCAGCTTGAAGATTACCTATTGTTTCTTCCTTCTTCAGAGATTTTCAGTAAACATTTGAGGAAAACATGCCCCACGTACTTGTTTTAAAACATAAGTGCAATTTGTATTTCTGACAACGATTAAGCCAGCTGGAGGATGATGGACCTTGTCTGCATGTTATCATGCGGACCATCCCACACAAAAGAATTGGGCACACTCCTCTCTGGGCCTGGCCAACCCTAGATGCCCACAAAAAACGACCATGATCTGGGCAGTGGCAGTTTGTGTGTCCACCATGCCTCTGCCTTTATCTGTGAGCTTTTCTACCGTGTGGGCTGCTGTGCAGCGAGCCTCTGTGTTGAGACAGGGACGGGAAAGGGCAGTGCATGTGAGGTTGAGGATAGAGAAGATTGAGAAGATGCTGAGAATGGAGAAGGCAGAAGATTCAGAGAAACTCCAGCGCTGCCCAGACCTCCTCTGATGGTTGGCAGCAGCCGCTGCAGGAAGGGCTGCAAAGCCACAGTGTGGCACCAGGTGTTCTGGACCAAAATTGTTTCCTATCCTTCACTCTCACTTTTTTTTTACTCACTTATCAAGAAGTTAGGTAAAATATAACCCTGAAACTTCCCAAAGAAACAAATAGTGTGCTTTATGTTGAACCTGAAGCTGTGCATTAGCCATAATGTGTTTGAAATGTTATGGTCTATCTCAGATCCCTCCCATCGAGATGATGAAGAGCAGGAAAATTTCTTTGGCCTTGCAGAATTGTGGCCACATTTTTGTCTCAGATCAGTTAAAACCTGTGGTTTCTGGTCTAAAAACTTGGTGATTTTGGCTTTCAGAAATACAGAATTTTCAGTGTTTTTGTATAACCATAGATTAATGAATTTCTTGCATTTCTTTGTCTTCACTGTTTTCAACCTAGATATGCAAGGATCCACTGCGTTGGAAAGTATCTCAGTCTCTTCATTTTAAGATAGAGTTGTTATCTACTTTTGGAGAGGTATGTCATGCTATGCACAGTTGATGATCAAAGGAACAGTCTCTGTGAAACATCAGAGGAGGTTTCCTGTGCTCCTGACACTGCATAGTCAGAACTTTAGTAAACTCCTCTATTGCATCTATTCTGAGTGTTGCTTCCCTGAAGTTTTATGCTGGTCCTAGGTTTGTTCAGTACATTCATCATAAAGAGAAATGTTTCTTTAAAACTCAGCTGCTGTGCCTCATCATGTAATTTGTGTTTCATCACATGATACTAGTACCTATCAGACATCTAACAGCTGAAGTGTCTTGCAGGAGTGGGTAACAATATCACTGTCTGCACAACCAGTTCCTGGGGGTTTTGAAACTGTGCTAACATTTTCTCTTCTGGAGAAATAGTCTAACATTGTGAACTCTGCAAGTCTAAATGGGTAAGTGCTTTCACTTAACACAGGTTTGCAAACTTTACAGAGAGCCCAGGCATCTGTGGTACAAGGAAAAAGATAACCCTGATGCAATAGGAGAAAAAATTACCTTAGCCACAATAAACCATGTAGCAATTATGAAGCTGTTTTCCAAATGAGATTTTTGAGATGTGTCTAGCTTTGTTGTATGGCTATGCCAGGTTATGTCATTTTATATTAATGCTGCCAGTTCCTTATTTTTCCTTTTTATCCTTGAAGAGAGATTGTTCACAAAGATTACTATACTTTATTGTCCAGAAATATCAACTGTGATTAATACTCTGCCTTGGATAGTACATCATATATTCCCTTTGGGGCACCAAGTGCAGCATTCTTTCATACACCTTTCCAGCCTGACAAAAAGGTTCAGCTATATTATGTTTACACAAGGACATACTTTTCAAAGTCTACTGTCTGCACGCATTATCAGATTGGATTGCAGTATCTAGCGTTTGAGATAAATCCGAGCTAACCAATGCATGCCTATAAGACTATTGAAAACCAGATTTTTAAAAACTGTGTTGTGTTATCCTGGTTTGCATCTTATTGCAAAGTAGAAACAAAATGTGGACTAAATAAAAAAAAAGAAAAGAGAGGAGAGGAGAGGAGAGGA